>NC_056726.1:610253573-610401073 GCF_019279795.1 Protopterus annectens
GTAAATCAACTTTTTTTTAAGAAAGACTACCATAATATAAATCAAAATTTTGTAGAATGCCATATGTTGAGCAACTGGGAACTTTTATATGACACTATTGGCTCTTAATATTGTGAATGGAAACGTGCTACAGTGATACTGGAATTGCAATACACCAGAATTCATTTCCTTTAGATTGCATCTATAGTTAGAAAGTGTTGAGGTGTAGAAGATCTCAATTACTGTAGTGGTCTGGAGGGTCTCTATGGACCTGAGCAATACAAAAATACAGATGCTGTGGCTACCTCCAGTGAAGGTCATAGTAATGGTAGTGGACCTGCACACCTGTCCTGTTGAACTCTCTCCATCTGCAGCACTCCCTGTTGATGATGTTCCATACACTGATCATTGTAAAGTTCCTCTGTCTTGTTCACATCCTTGCCTCATGTCACATGCAGATGGTAAAACAGCTGCAAGGTCTCCTTGTCCGTAAAGTTGTGCACACAGATGAAGCTCAGCCTTTTGTCTGCCAACATCTTCTCTGTTGATAATAGTATATAACAGAAGAAAACACATTCAGAAAATTGTTGTCTGAGGTACCAGTCAGTTTGCAGCTAGCTAATAAAGGAATAATCTGGAATTGTTTCATTGTTATGTTTTAAATTTGGTGCAATGATGTCAGTATCAGCCTGTTTATGAATGACAAAGATATCCTGTTTATTTAAACAGACACTAGCTAATATATGGCATGCATGTGAAACTCTACCACTTAAACTAAGCTATAGTGTTCTGCGATAAATGAACAGAGTTTACATTAACTTAAGCAGATGAGATTCAAAAACATTGTATGCTAATGAACCTAGTTACTTATGTATATTATAAGTAGTACTTTAAACAGGTGATCACATTTGTTCTTATTCCCCTAGGTGGTTAGAATCACTTTAGGTGAAAGTAAGCTCATGGAAACCTCTAATAAACGTACATGTACCTTACGAAATTCCAACTCTTGAATTGTGTAATGGCAAATGGTACTTAAATCAGGTGTATACATTTTTCATTTACAAAATATCTGGACACATTTTCATATGCTAAGATTAAGCTTGTTATTACAACCATTGTTTATTTTACTTTGTCGATTGCTTTGTGTACTTGTGGAATCTACAGGTTTCACATACACTGCTAGGGTTTACTGTTGGGCTCTATTTCGGATGGTTGCCACTCAGTGACAATGACATAAGTCAGTGACCTGCTAACTATTTTGATATATACCACTCTGCTATTGTTGTCCACCCTACTAGCTGTTTGTCTGAAGCTGCAGATTTTGAGTTCTACTGCTGCTTCATTCCACATTGCAGATTATGGTGGATATGGGTGAATCCACAGACATTCCAAAGCTAACATTTGAGATAGTGTGCAATACGTACTGTCAGTTGTATTATACGTGTCACATTTCCATTTCTGATATACTGAACTCCTTATTACGTTACCTCTTCCTTATAGATAGAGGTTGCTTATAAATGCATGGCCCTCAATGTCCTGTTGGATACAGGATATCATTATTCCTTCATAAAAAAACAAAAAACTTGGCTAGGCTTAGAAAGGATCCCCTGGGTCATTAGCCTAGCAACAATCTATGAATTTATGAATCTATGAATTTCTGTCTATATACCATACTGCACATATTTTATCGTTAACATTTTACTTAATAACCTTTGCAAACTACATAATAAGCATAGGTTTGTTCTACTGCTTTTATGTTTTCTCCATATACTTTAGTTCAACAAACAAATATTTTTAAAACATTACAGATATGCACACTTTCAGCAACCCATTCATATCTCTCAATTGTCCAGACTTTTGCCTCATATTTTTGGTATGTTCCTAATAAATTTAGGGGTTTCTGGCAAATCACTAAGGACTGAATTCACTAAATAATGACAGACATTTGAGTTTTAGACATTATATCCTTCAGAAAATGAATGATAAAGCAAAACCCTTTATTCTAGCAACTGTCTAAGCTTATAAAGGCAATATTTAAAAAGTGTCCCTATTTCTGGACCTTTGTCCCCCATTATTTTTGGCTTTATCCAGATTTCTTGTGCTGAGAAGTTGAGAAGTATGAACCCAATAAGAGACTGCTCTCTGTTCATACACATGACTGGTATTCTTGGATTAAAATGTTCATTCACAATGACAATAAGCAGCATGCTTGTGTGTGCTGATCACCATGTTATAAAAGTTTCATATAGTGAATATATAAAGACTGATACAGGTCAGTTTCATGCATATTATATGTATATGTATATTACATTAGGTAATCAAGATTTTGGTCAGACATCAGATTAGGTTCATAGATTTATAGGTGTGTACTTGGCTAATGACCACAGCCATGCATCCCAAATCTCTGATAAGTTCTGGTACCCTTGACAAGTGTAAGCAGGGGCTTGGGAACTGAAACATTTACAAGCATGGGCCTGGGAGATGAACCATTTACAGGCTGCCTGTGCCCATTAGAGTCATAGGTGCCAAACCAGGGATGTATTTCCTGTTCCCCACCCAATTGTCCAAGTTACACTTGAATTGGGTGAGAGATGAACTCTGCTTCACATGGATGGACAGCTTGTTCCAGACAGGGGGTAGTCTTTGGAATACATACCTGTATCTCCAGCAGGTCCTACTTATATCACCGGCAAGGTTTAAGTATTTACAATGGATAAATCTGGTGCTGTTTGTTTTGCAGATATGCAGGAGGTCCATCAGAGTGGTGTGTGACAATGCCTTGTATTCCTGGCATAGATCTCCCCTCAACAGCCCATAGGAGACAGATTACCTTTAAGTGGTCTGCATAGGACATGTTTCTTACTCCATGTATTCATTTAGTGAGGAAATTCTGTGGGAGTTCGAATTGTTGGATATTCCTGGTTAGGTACATACCAAATGCAGCACAGTACTCATTAATAGGTCTGATGAATGTTGAATACAGTGGAACAATAACTACTTTGGACCTAGATGTCATATTTTTGTTTATAAATTGCACAACATAGAATGATTTCCTTACTACTGTAGACGGGTAATGGTCAAAGGCTAGATTACTGTCTATATGTGTCCCCAAGTCCCTGACTACTGGGTCAGCTCTTAGGGGTATGTTGTCAACATGACAGTTTCCATGAGTGGATGACTTCCAGAAGGATACTATTATGCATTTCTTGTCATTTAGTTTTTTGCCCATGGCTCTGGTAGTAGTTGTTTGTTTGTGTCAGGCCTTCTTGGAGAACATTTATGTCAGTGTGAGATTCAATGACAGTTCCTAATTTGCAATAATCTGCAAATAGAGTCAGCCAGAGGTCATTGGCACTGGGCTTCACTCAAAGAAGTAAATGCCAAAAACAAGTGGTCCCATGACCGATTCTTGAGGGACTCCACTTGTAATGGTCCTCTTTATAGGGGTGGACTCTAATTCCAATCCTCTCTAAAACTCTAAATCCAATTCTAACTTCCTGGAGCTTGCCTGTGAGCCAACTGGCTATCCACTGGCTCACATAAGGGTTTGTACCTAATCTCTTACATTTGTCAACAATGCCTAAATGGGGGATTGTGTCATAGGTTCATAGGTGTTTACTAGGCTAACAACCACAAGGGCCATTTTAAGCCTAGCCATGCATCCCAAATTTCTGGCAAGTTCTGGTATCCTTGATAAATATAAGCAGGGACTTGGGAGATGAAACATTTACAAGTAGGTGTCTGGGAGATGAACCATTTACAGACAGCCCATGTCCATTGGAAACATAAGTACAAAACCAGGGATGAATTTCCTGTTCCATATCCAACTGTCAAGGTACACAGTACAAATTATTTTGCAACCATACATTGCTTTGGTGACCTTCACAAAGAAGTCCACCAGGTTGACTAGGCATGACCTGCCCTTGATGAAACCAAATTGGGTTGGGTCCAGTGTCGGGAGGTTTTCTATATCATTACTGATCATTTCCATGATAATTCTTTCCATGGCTTTGCATATGAGTCTAGTGAGACTTATGGGTCTGTAGTTTCCAGGGTCTGTAGATGGTCCAAGTTTGTGCAAACGTATGACTGTTGCTGTTCTTCATTCATGAGACATGAAGCCTGTTTGGAAGCTACAGTTAAATAGCAATTCCAGAGGATGTGACAGATCATGTTTCATGTTGTTTAGGAGACATCCTGGGACATTATCTGGGTCCATTGATGCAGTATTCTTGGCCTAAGAGAGAGCATTAAGGACCTGTTCCCTAGGGATACTAAGGGAGTTATATTTACTAGCATTTCCTGACAGAAGGCTGATGGAGAGAGAGCGGTAAAGTTGGAGCGGAATTTGTCGGCCAGTAAGTTTTTGAAATATATCATGGATCATTTTTTTTAATTTTTTCAAGTCTTTTGGGTTTCTAATACTATGACAGGAATGGACCCTATTCCTAAGTCAAAGTATGATTAAAGTTCTTGAAATTAGTTTGATGTTAGACAGAAGTGCCCTTCACAGCACTCGCAATGTGCCCAGTACTGACTTCTTCTACAATTCATACAAAGTTACATGTATTGGTAACATATCTAAGTGCGACTGTAAATTATTTTTTATAAGACCCATTGCTCCTCCTACTACTATTGTAATTGCCTGGGTATCCTTCTTCCACATTACCCTCATTTCTGCCTGCAAATTCTGGTATTTTATGACTTTATGTCTCTGTGTACATATGACACTGTAATCACTGGTTGCAGCAATTTCAATGATTAATGCTACTTTTGTCTTCTTTTCATGGACTACTTATATTGCTATTGTATTTATTTTTTTTTTATTTCCATTCCCACTTAACACTGATATGCTTCTGCTAATCTTGGCAGGGAAGTCATTCTAGACTTATTCTCCTCATGTTTTAAAACTTTCACTACATTTGGGACTTATGAGGTCAGCAGATATGTATGCAGACCTACGACTGCAGATCTATACATGTAGCCAATTTTGAGGAGGTCTATACTTCCTTCAGAACAGGGAATATATAGTCTTGATATAAAATGATTTTTATAAATCATTTGATGACCATGAAACATCCTTCTTTTTTTCCTGTCCAACTGATCCAACACCTTTTGGGGCCAGTCAGTCACTCCAAAACTGTAAGTTAGGACAGGAAGAGCAAATTGGTTTATAGCTTGGACTTTGTTCCTATTTGTCAACGCTGTTTTCAGTACTAATTTTAGTCATCTAAAATATTCCTTACTAACTTTTATTCATGTTCATTTTTGTTTTATTGTTGATCCTTCATCAATTTCCAAATAGTTATATACACCCTCTTGCTCAAGTTCTTTTATAATACACTCCTGCCCCAGGCTGATGTTTTCTTGGTGTTACAGCTTTCCTGATTTAAAGGTTGCTTTTGCACATATATCAAGACCAAATGACATTCTTATATCATCTGAAAAGGTTTTGACCACTTGCAGTTGTGCTTTCAGTTCCTCTTCTGATGGAACTATCCAGTTTTAAATCATCCACAAAAGGAAGATGAGAAGTCTTTACACTTTGTTGTTTACTGGGAGCCAAATTGTAGCCATAACCTAATCTCTTAAGTAGAAAGCTACATGGTTTAAGTGCAAGACAAAAGAGCAGTGGTGACAAAGAGTCACCCTGGAATAACCTCATTTGAATTTTTTATCCCTGGAATAATAATTTGTCCCTTATCATGACTTAACTGCAAAGTGGTTTTCCACTGTTTCATAGTTCCTGTAATGTAATCAATCAGGGTAGGGTGTATCTTATACATTTTTAAGTGCTCTTTTATCCATGAATGTGGAATAGTGTCAAATGCTTTTTTGTAGTCAATCCATGCCATATTTAGATTCTTCCCCTTTTTACTGTTCTCCATTATGATCCTTTGTTCCATATGGCTTACTTTTGTTGCCCATTTGTTCTATTGCCATGATTCAATTTTCTTTTAAATGACTATCAACTCTGTTGGCATCAATTCCAGTGTATAGCTTGGAAGGCAAGCTATTGGGCTATAATTTTGGATAGCTTGCAGGTTCACTCATAAGTAGGAGTATTGTCTTTCCTGTTGTTAAAGAGGTTGGTGTCTGTTCAGGGTGCACATAAAAATAGTTCTTACTCATGGCTAAATCTTCATGTTAAGATGTTCATACTTTTAGCCAGAAGTTAGGTACTGCATCTGGGTCTGGGGTTTTCCAATTAGGAACTTTTCTTAACTTTCTTTTAATTTCTTTGGCCGTTACTTCATCCCATCTCATATCCTGTACATTTGAACTTTTATTCTTTTACTTCTACTATCCATTCAGCATCCCTGTTATGTTCCACAGGATCTTCATAGACATTTCTCCAAAATGTATCTATTTATTCTTTGTTTGGTGGTGTTTCAGTTCTTTTTGCCTTATTTCCCAGTTCTCTATAAAACTTTTTGGGTCATCAATAAATTGCTTATTTTGTACTTTTCCTTTATATTAGTCTATGTATCTTCTAAGTTTTTCTGCTTGTGCTGATATTTTTAGTTTATTATTTGTGATAGTGCATGATATTTCCTTATCTGTTCTGATAGTGGGTATTGCTTTTATCATGTTTATCTTTCTGTGTATTGTTGTTGATCTGTTCACTCTTCTATACTCTTCTAACAGCAACACTTCTAGTTTTAATCGCTTTACAGTTTTCTCAATTCGATATTTCCATTGTGGCATTTGATTTCTCCCCTTCCTTTTCCTTACTGCCCTGTGTTTTAGTGGTAAGACTTTATCTTTTATTAATTTAGTTGCACAGTAATATATCCTATTTACTTGAGTTATATCGCACGAATCTCTGTGAACATTCCTAATTACTCTGTTCATTTGTTTTATCAAGCTTCTTTTTGGGTTTTATTGACTTTCTGTGGTCTGTTTCTTTCACTGATCTTAATATGTCTGTCCAACTCTATTAAATCAAGCAACTCTTTTTTTAGGTCATTTTCTTCTAAAATGAGACACATTCTTTGCTCTCCATTTCCTGTGGGCATTCTACAGGAAGTTCCAGAGCATCCTCTTGTGCCGCATTCTCTTCAATTTCATCCTAGGTCAACCATTGCTCTTTTATATGGAAACTCTCTGGCCTATCACTCCACAACATTGACTGCACCAGAGTTACCACTTTTTCTTGTGCCTTCCGTTGCTGTGCAACTCCATCTGAACTTTTGAACTGGTTTCCTATGAAAGGTTTCAAGGTTTCTTCATATGGCAACTGATCAGATGTTCCCTGGTCCATGAGATTCTCCTTAATTTGGGGATCCATTGCACTATCCTGCTGTGATGATATCAGAGTTAGATTTTCTGCACTAAATCTTTCACTTCACAGGTAATCCATAACCTCACGTTCTATTTCTTTAACTTCTCCATTACTAATCCTCTTTTCTACTCTCTTTCTTTTCTTATTTTTTTGTATAGTTCATAGGTTCATAGATTAGTACGAGGCTAACTGCCCCCTGTAGGTCATTTTTTTTAAGTCTAGCCAATTACCCCATGTGAGAATTGAACCCTGCACCTAGTTTTTGTAGGGTGAACACCTTAACCATTATGCCAGCCCCCTCTCCCCTGTAAAATGTTCCATATCCAGATGGGTTTGCCTGTATTTCTTCAAGTATCCTTGGTGCTGCTCTTTTTGTATTGATTAGTTTGGCTTTCTCCTTTGCATAAATATTGCACCATATTAAATCTTTTTCTTTCCTTTGTCTTTATTTCTTCTTCAGATGTCTCCTGCTCCTTCTGTTTCTCCTTATTTGGGGGCTTGTTGTTCCATCATGCTGTGATATAACTTGTGTTAGACTTTCTACAGTAAATCCTTCACTTCGCAGGTATTCCATAACTTCAGCTTTATTTTTTCAACTTCTACTTTACTAACCTTCTGTTCTACACTCCCTCTTTGTGATCTTATTTATTGTATTCTGAAATTTTCCATGAATGAATGTTTTTGCCTGTATTTTTCTTTGAATATCTTTACATAAATATTGTACCATATTAAATATCTCTTTCTTTTCCATGTCCATATTTCTTTTTTATACCTTTGAAAAATATTTAGATTTTGTTCTTTATATTTTCTCATTCCTCGGTTGCTTCTTTTTTTTAAACAACCCCAGGTTTCTTGGTCTATATAATGTTTTTCATAAATCTATTGTATTAATGAACAATATTTTTATTTGAAGCTTTTGACAGTTATTCTTGTGCTAGTATTTTTCTTTCTTTGAATTTCTCTCAATCTTTTTATATCTTTTGTCTGGAAATTCTGGGCTTCTTGTATTAATAGTAACAATACATACTTTATTTTTTATCGTCAATAGTTCACTCTATCATCTTTATGGCTTTTTGTAGCCTATCAGTTTTTGTCATTTTTGTGGGCTACTACTTCCTTCTACAAAGGGGGGGGGGCATCCTCCCACTGAGCCTGGCCTAGCCCCATTGTAGGACTGTTTCTGTGTCTTGGGGATTCTACACCATCATTTTTTTTCAGTCCTGGCACAAGTGTTTTATCCTGGGTCTTGTCTACCCAGCTCTCTTTTACTTTTTTAACCTACTTCTGTCCATGTTGTATGCTATATAAAATACAGTCTATATATCAGTGTCATTTTAGTGAGATTTTGTAAAAAAACAGGGTACACCTTATGAAGGTACTCAACAAGACATGAAAATTAATTCAATCCCAGGAATACTTCTCTCCTTTGCTTGCTGATTTATCATCTCTCCATTCGAACCCTGGCTCAGTATAGATGGCTCCATTTTCAATGTGTTCTTCACAGAATTGTGTATTGCCTTTGAAGCTGCAGACCCAGCTAAATAATGCCTGCTGGTTTACCTTGGCCTGGGTCTTGAGGCTTACAGGTTAATGTCTATATGTGTTATGGGCCAAACAGTTGTTACTTCCCTGTGATGATGTGTAGTGGTTATGGTAATGGTCTTCTGCTATAGATGGTGCCATGGACTTGGGTTTGAAACTCACATCTTCTCCTGCCATGTAGGTGTAGTACATCTGCACTGATAGATGTGTGCTTGTGTGTCTTGTGCTTTTTGGATTACATGTCAGTGAACCGTAGGGATTATTGTGATAAGTAGTAATAGACAAAAGTCCAAAGGGTGTACTTCAATGCAATGCAAATATTGTGCATGTTTCTTTGACTCATTGTTAGATATTACACCTGCATATGTCAACCACAGTTTTATATGCTGTGATGCACGTTTGTGTGTTGCAGATGACCCAGGGGTAAAAAAAATATGGCTTTTCACTAAGCCATTTCTGAGCCACAGAAGAGATGGGTGTGGCATGACATTACCACCATGGTGAATACTGGGGGTGATCAAAACCAGATGCAAAAGACATGCTTACAGCAATGCTCCAGCATAATACTCAGGGCAGGAAATCATGTCCACTGCTTTCATAGGGAAGGGAATGCCATCGGTGGGGGTCATTTTTTACCTCCCCTGATGAAACAACTACATTCCTGGCATTACACAACCAAATTTGCTAGGAATTATACATTCATGATGGAGGAGTTGAGTTGGGGTACCAGGACCACATGGTATTTAGTCTGTTATCATACATAATCTCCCAGTACTTATTAGATCTATTGTTTTAAATTCCTATGTGCATTACGTGCTTTATGTATTGCACAGTTTCATCAAGACTCCAGCGTATGGAGGTAGAATCTAAGGAGAATATGCCTAATAAGTGTGCCTCTGTGTGCAGCAATCATATGCTATTATGAGCAGTTGTGAGCATACATACTAATGACCTTTTCCCCTATGCAGCACCACCCCATCAGCAAACACCAACAATTCTACCAGGTAAATGTTGGTTTAGTTTGTTATTGATGACTACCACCATACATGTGAAATAGTTCTGTATGTAGTAGTGCTAGATACTTATTTGTGTTATATATTCATATCTATTGTCCAGATAACAGATAAGAATGTTGAATTCTGATGAAGACATGCCTAGTAATTGTGTCTCAATGGGCTACAGTGGTATAATGTTTAATCAGCTGTGACCATGCTTACTGATGACTTTCTGTTTTATACAGGTACACTGCACCACCCACAGTCACACTGACCAGGTATGTGCATAATTAAATTCCAATTGATTAGGATTTATTATATTTCATATGATGTTTGTACAATTATGTAAAGTGTTTTTTTTCCTATATACAATTGAATGTTTGCAGCTCATCAACTATCTGCCTATTGTCTGAGCTCATACACTGTTCCTAATACAGAAAGAGCTGTGGTACATAGAAGCAGTACAGCCAATGACACACAGGACACTGCACTTGAGTTAATAATAGTAATACCTATTTGTTAACCAGGTAGGTCCATTGGATAGATAGTTGTTTTTCAGGGATGACCTAGGAGCAATATCTGGTTAAGTGACTTACTCAAGGTCATACAATAGGCAAATGAGGACTGATGGAATTATACCCCGTATTACATGAACTAGAGCTTGTATCCTTAACCTCCATGCAAACTGCCACACCTTAAGCTCTGTGCCGACTTTGTGAAGACAGGATGCTGACAGTCCTGTGGCTGAGGTATAGCCTCTGATTGGGGGATAGTTCACATGGCTAGTCTGCAGATGGTATAGCATCAGATAGTGGTCAAGACAACAACTTTGAGCAAGTGTCCCCAGGTGAATGTGACAGTGGCGGCAAGATGGTTCCACACCAGATGATTAATGTTCTCAAGACAGCACGTGGGCGAGTGACACTGGTGCATGGATGTGTGCTATTACAAGCACATGATTGTTCTCAGCACCATTATGGCAACAAACTGCTTGTACTTGCTAATGCAACTGGCCTGCAGCACACCAGTTCCATGTGTTACAAGATGGGCAGAAGCACAGGCATGGATAAATTATGGCAGCACTGACTGCACAGCGAGATAGAGTGTGCAGCAGATGTGCAGCAGATGTCACACTATCAAGCAGTTGGTCACATCAGTGCCTGAGCAGTGCCACAAAACAAAATAGGGCGATATTTGCCCTGACCCATATGACCAGTATACAATCTGATGGGAGATGGAGATGATCTTAGATAAATCTACTAAGCTGGGCATTAATCCCTATGTCACTCGATGGCTTACTGACAGAATCCACACTGTAAAAGTAGCCGACTCCAAATTCAGCTCCAGACAAGTGACAAGTGGAGTACCTCAGGGTTCAGTCCTGAGACTGCTCTTGTTTGGCATCTACTTCTCTGAAGGACAGGCCAAGACTAAGGGACTCTGGCTAACAAAGTTCACAGATGACATAGGGACACAGGTGGACAGTGGTCTCACCTTCGATAGACACATCGCCACAACAGTAAGGAGATTCTTCTATGTGACACACTTCACACTAAGGGCTTTTCATCCAGCAAAAAGGAGGTCATTGTCCCACTGTACTCATCCCTCATTAGACCCATTATAGAGTACAATGCCCTGTATGGTATGTACCTCTCAAAACATCTGCAGCAACTGGAAAGGCCACAGAAATACCTCACTAAAAGAATCACAGGCCTAAAGCAGATGCCTTATGCTGACCATCTAAAAAAACTCCAGCTATACTCTGTTGCATATTGTCTACTCATAGGCGATCTCTGTTTAACATGCAATACCATGTCAAACCCAGAGCTGTTGGACATGCTACACTTAAAAAAATCCCAATCCCTCAGAGCCACATGCTCCATGGATGTAAACCTTGTCATCACAATGAACAAAACATGCTGGAGGGATAGGTTCCTGACCCAGAGACTCCCCAGACTCTGGAATAGACTGCCCATACCTGTCAAGCAGAGCACCTCTTTAGCCCTCTTCAAAAGGAACCTTGATGATTGGATGGGAGACAGGCAATTCACCCCAGGGATAACGTCAGACACCTTGCTAGGCAGCGGTCCAGGGAAGTAAATATTGTGGAAAGAAAAAGCCAGGGAATTGTTATGGTTAGGCTTGTGTAGGCCCTGATAGCCTAGTACCAACCTATGAACCTATAAACTTCTTGAACATCCTACCCATGGCTCTCATACATCCCTGTTGTCTGTGTTGTAAAGTGTTGCACAGCTGTTGTGGTTTGCCATGATCAGACCACAGATGGTACATTCTGTCATATCACATGTGACACTGAACAAATCCATAGTGCATCCCAACATACATATGATACAACCACCAGATTAATGATACCACACCGAGGACCTGTAGTTTCCTGAAGTGGCAGGGGCAGCTAGGACCTAGGTGTAAGCCATTAGTATGGACGTCCTCATCTATGTTAGCATTACTGTGGCATTCCAGTGTGTGTGTGTGTGTGTGTGTGTGTGTGTGTGTGTGTGTGTGTGTGTGTGTGTGTGTGTCTTGTTGTCTCACTCTGACCCTATGGCAATGATGGCTGCAGTGTTGACTACAACATACTGCTCATGTTAATGGTGTTTAACATGTCTGACAGGATTTATACTTTAGTATGATAAATAACAAAATGTAAATCCATTGTGCACATAAATGTACATCTGTTCACATGTTTACTGAGGTGCCATAGCCTGAACTGTGAATGGATATTACTTGGTTGTACAGCTGTTCTTGTTTAATTTATATATTTACAATTGTGTTACACATACATTTTTTTCTACAAGTGTAGTATATCTGCTGTTGGTTATGCCTTGTATTATTAATAATACACTTATCTCTGCTGTCTGCCAGCTATAAGTGGAATGGCACACCTGTGTTACTTCTGCGCATTATTCTGGTTACTCCTACTGTGTATACTGCACCAACTTTACACATGCATTTTCCAGTTTCACATTCTATTCACCTGTACTTTGCAGTCTACGTTACCCATGATATCACATGCAGGCATTATTCTGTATATGCTTCCATGGATCTATGTCAGATTGTCAAAGTTCTGAAACTTCAAAATTCATATGGCTGAGACCATATGATCAAAATTTTGGAACTTTGAACATTAAACAAAAAAATAAAAAAAAAAAAAAATTATATTTTTTTATGTTTTTGCAGGAGGGCAAGCCCTCCTGCACCCCCAAACCCCCTGCTAATTAAATATACCAACTCTGAAATCACACTACATTACAGAAAAGGATATATTTCTTTAGCTTTCTATTAGCTTTGGAGATGCACTATATAGTAGTTCAGTAGCTAAAAAATGGAACTCTGTCCCCACTAGCATTCAAAACACATCATCCAAAGCCTCCTTTAAAGACCTCATCAGGCAACATCTGAAGCAAAGTTGGCAATGCCATGATTGCTCCCCAGGCTAGTGAAAGCGGATAAGGTACACATACAAAACCTCGAGTACTTGATAATAGTTTTCAGTCTTACTCACAAACACTGGCTAATCTACAATGTATGTACTGTACCTGTGTACTATGTATGTAGTCTATCTATATTCCAAATTTCAGCTGTACACCACAAATCTATTAATTACCTTTATTTTTAAATTATTTTTTTGTGTTTGTTCTCTCCCCTGTAACTGTTGATGTGCTGCATACCACTGTAAAAACATGTCTTTTGTAATTTGTGTGTATACTGATCATGTATAAATAACTAAATGTATCTGTAATTTTTCTATGTGGAGCTTTTATCCCCAGGCCTCTGCTGAAAAAGGCCCTTTTCGGCTCAGTCAGGCACCGCTGGTTAACAAATGTAAAATAAATAAAAAAATAAAATATTTCCCATTCCGTGCTGTACCATGATCGCCATTCAAAACATTTGAAGTTTCAAAACTTCGATAATATGGTCCCGACCATATGACTTTCAATGTTTTGAAACTTTGATAATCTGATAGGGACCCGCCTTCATACATGTCTGCACCTAAATAACTTCCTGATAATATTATCATGACTTTTGCTGTATACATGCCAACTGTGGCCTGTCATACTGCACTGTACTTGTATGTGTGACATTTCAGATGTTGATGATCTATGTTAGTTACAGTCAGTCAGGGATGTGGTAGTTTGGCCCATAACAAATACAGACATTCACCTGTAAGACTCAAGACCCTGTCTGATGTCTGACCATGACAGTCATGTTTGGTGTGATGTATATGTCCCTTGTCGGAGCTGTAGAAGTACTGGTACATGTTTAGAATGATGTGTACATATTTTCAAATGTTCCTTATGCACACTATGATATGCATTATGGCATCACATCAGGCACAAGAAGCTACGTGTATCATGTCTGGTATGCATCTGTATCTCATGTTTTATACCACTATGCAGATATTTGCTTTAAATGCTATTTCTCCCTTTGCACACACTGACAAGCAAACTCCTACACATAGTGCTGTGATATATACACACAACAGAGTAGACCTATACAAACAATACCTCTGTTCCTTATATGTTACACTGGCAATCACCACATGTGGTTTATACACATACAAGTATGCCTTAGCCGATGGTGTATCTGTGCTATAGTTCTCCATTTACAATGTTTATATATACTTCTCAATACACATTCAAATGTATTCTGTTCATTTGTGAAAACACGTTTATTGTCCACCAAGAAACATCTTTGTATAGTATGTATGATGTTCTCCGTGGACAACTGGCACAATGATTATGGCAGCTGTCACATATTGCACTGATATGTGGACACCAATGGGTTCACATCATTTGTTTAGCCACGTACATGTGTAAGGCTGTCATGTCATAGCTCAAAAATTCTCAGCCAGATGTTGCCACATTCTCTGAACTAGCATATATGGCTGCAGCCTTCTGCACCCATGCATAGAATTTCTTATCCTTGTGTCCTCTTAACCATCTTGTGAATGCTCAGATAATTCTAATTCAGACATCTGGGGTTCTTGGAGTAGATAACCTGTACATACTGCTGGTAAGCCATTGTGTTCAGATGAAATCATATTGTGCAATTTGGAACAGACAGCTATCATCTGCACAGCCTTTATTACCATGTATTGCAGTGCACCCTTGAATATGTCCAGACATCTGAATCATGATTTCAGCATGACAAACAATTGCTTAATGGAGTTTTTTGTCATGGCATGTGGTCTATTGAATGCATCCTCAGCAGGTATAGATGGGATCCTGAATGGTGTCATGAGCCAGGTCTTCAGTACATAACTGCAGTCACCCTTTGGTATAACTATACAGAGTGTTAGACAGCTGGCTTCACTGTACCATGTTGTGAGGCAGAATGCATTACTAATACAAAGGTATCCTTACCAAGTAGTAGCACCACAGGGCTGTCACCTTCTTGAAAAGCAGACCTTAGGTCTCATTCTCCCCATACCACAACATTGCGCTCACTATCAGGATGTGTGGCCGTCAGGTTAATAATGAGCTGTTTGCAGATAACTGAGCAATGGCCACATCTTTCTGTTAATGCAATGCCCTGTGTCATCACTGAAGGAGATTTTGTATTAGAACATATGTACAGTCAGTTGCACCAAGGACACAGGGGAAGATGGCAATGCTACAGAACTGTTCCTTGGCAGGTGGTGCTAACTTAATGTTTCTGTGAAGCTGATGAAGTTATCCACTTTGCTACACATAACTGTCAGTAACTGTCCCAGCATGCAACTAGCAGCTATCTGGGACACCGCTACTGTGTTTGACCTATAGCTACTGATTATTTCCTGGTCAGAGAACTGGCTTAACTTAAGCCATGCTGGCTATCTGATAGCCAAATCCAACAAGCAGGCAGGACTACCAAATGCTGAGAATGGAAAAGAAATTATGCTGTCAATAGTCCATGGCCCAAGAAAAGGCAAAGAAGCCAAAATAAATGATCATGAAAACACTATTTAATAGTCAGCAGTTGAGCATGAAATAAAAATAATATACTTGGTTTTGTTGTTTTTAAAACTTACAAAAGTACTTCATCAGAACTACAAAAAAATCTAAAATCCAGTGATTCTATAATCTCCTAAATATCACATGATCAATTACATAATGAAAAAAACACATTTGTTACATTTCATAAAATATGTTTGGAAACAAAAAATCATTAATATTTCAAATATCAGTTGTCAACTGAGATGAAAATAAAATTACAATTTGTAAAACACTTACATTATTAATATCGAATTATTACAGTTTTTGAGTGGCATGTTGTGTATATTATCTTGAAGCTACATTAACTTTTATAAAATTGTGTGCTATAGTTAAAATGACATCACAACTTAATGTAATATAAAATTACATACTATTACCAAATTATAGAAGTCATGTTTAGCATAACTTTGCCACTCTCAACCTGAGCACAGAATTAATTGAAACATGTTCATTGAGACCTGGTGGGGTGGTTGCATTTATCTTAAGTGGCCAAATCAGTTCTTTATATTCAGTTTTGGTTTCCCATGCCCTGCTCTCTGGAATCAATTGTAATAATTTCTAAAACTGCAAATAAAAACTTATAAGAAATCTGAGCGAGTTAGTTATGTTTATAAAGTGCATTATTGAGGTTCTCTTTCAATATATCCTAATGCAATTCATCAGAGCTGCTCTTGGTTTAGCTACTTCACCTAAGATTTACACTGAATCTGCTGCATGTAGTCATTAGCTGCTAAAATAATGAAAATAACTATCATTTTTCACTGCTGATGATTATTTTTACTGTATGTCATATGAAACCTGTATTAATTGCTACATTTCTTGCACTTTAGTCGAGTTTCAAAGCTGAAATGCATGTCTGCTAGTTTTACAGGACAGTAGTTTCCCGAGTGTGTGGTTCCCTGCACTTGAGCTCTACTGCCAACATGCTCACGTTAAGAGGATTTTCTTAGTGCACTCTTGTGAGAAAAGTGTTCTATAGCAAACCTATCTCAGCTGGGGAAAGATCATTGTATATTTTTCTGTTTCTGTAGACCCTGATGTTGTCAAACTTGTTTTTCTGATGCTATATAAGCCCAGTGTTTGCACTAGGCCGCTCTCCATGCAGTGGCAGTTAGCAGTGCCCTGTATAGATACAAACACTATCAAGTTAAAATTTCCCCTAGAATAACTGTCTCAACAACCTTCCTCAGTCCGGTGCTGCGCACAGCCTTGTTGGATTGCTGCAGTTCACACTTAATATAGCACCCATTCTTCAACCATGTGCTATCATCTCAGTCCAGTTAAATCCCCCCACTCTTCTCCATGGTTAAACTCATAGTAAAAGACATGAAACCAAGGATAGGCACTTTCCTGCTATCTCTGTGGCCAGACTGCTGGACATGGGCATCCTGAGGCAATATAGCAGTTGTCTTGTGTACTTTAAAACATTTAATCCTGAAACAAACAAACACAGTATATGAGAGATGTAGTTGCATTATGAAAACTGAGACACAACTCTCACATACTGACAAATCAAATGACAAACAGGTTGTCAGCGCACACATCATTTCCCAAATTAAATAAGGTCTCAACACAGAAACCCACATATGCGGAGGTACTCAAAAAATAACTTACCAAAGTCTCAGAGGCTTCCTGTATGCTGCCCTCAGAAACCACATGCAAACAAAACCAAGTCATCACCAACCACTACACATAAAAATACACATCACAGTGTTTCCACAAGTAAGCACCTAAGGCGAAACACCACACATTCAAACATCTTATTCATATGAGACTCCATCATGAGACACATAGATGCCCCCCCCCCCCACCAGGTTGGATAAACAGAGGGTTACAGTCAGTTGCTTGTCAGGGGCCAGGATTTGCCAGATCATGCAGTCACTCAAGTCATTCAACCACAAGTACCACTATCACTCAGTAATAGCCCATGTGGTTGTGAATGATCTGGGACATACCTTCCTGGACTATATGAAGAGAGATATAATGGGCCTCTCTGAATACATGTCGCATGATGGTATGAGCCTCGCATTGGCCAGCATTCTACCCTCACCAAGAATGATACCACAATACAAACAAAAAATGATTGATTTCAATAACTGGCTTAACTACTGGTGTCATTCCAAGGGGATCCAATATTTGTCAGCCTAGGACAACATGATTGACAGACAATGCTGTTTTGCCAGAGATGGTCTGCACCTGTCGCCACAAGGCTTTCAAATGCTGGCCAAGGCATTAGCCACACCCATAGTGCCTTTTGTAGGCAGTCCCAAACCAACAGTCCTGCCAATATAACAAATTCCTTTAATGCCAAGCTGAAGATACTACTGCTCAATGTTTAGAGTCCTAACAAGAAACGTCTCTCTCTGGAAGCTCTCCTTCCCTAGAGAATGCTGATGTATGTGCAGTTACAGAGATGTGGTTCAAGGCTGTGGAAACCACCTCAGCAGTGCAAGGGTACAATGCCTATCACACATTCAAACCTCCCTCTGAAAAGGAAAAAAAATAAAGGGGGAGGTGTTTCAATTTATGCAAAAAGCAATCACACCTCCAGACTGGTCAAGCCAGATGACTCACTTGAGCTACTCCATGTCCAGCTAACCATAGGCAAAATCCCCCACCATAACATCTCAAGCTACAGGTATCCAACCATGAACTATGAAAACCACTTCACATACCTGAAGTTACTGGAATCTCTTACCATTCAGCCCAACCTACTTCTCATGGGTGATTTCAACTACCCCTCCATAAACTGGGAAACATACGACCACTAACACGCAGGCTCAGAAATTCCTGGACTTTGTCAATGCAAATGCTCTGAAACAGCTGGTCTGCACTCCCACTAGGGGCTCAAATATCCTTGACATAGTTCTCACAAACATGGGGAAGCATTGTACCCAATGTCTTCATTGAAAAGATTGGATCATAAATCAGTCTGTAATGGCAGTGCCCCTATCAATCCCTAAAACCCTAAAGAATTTTTTCAAGGCAAATTTCCTCTTATTAATTGATAGCATAGGTAATTTTAAAGCTCCCCTTAACCCCAAAAACACAGAGACCTATGCAGAAGTATACACAAATGCCCTGTGCAGCCACTTAAACAAACAACTGCATAGAAATGGCAGTACCTGACTGAACTAAACCTAGGTCTAGCTGGAAAAACAAGCCGCCCTGGTGGACCCCTGGCATAAATAGATTATGCAACGGAAGGAAGAAATTCTTGTCTTGAAGTAACTGCGAGGGAGCACAAAATAGAAAAAAAAATCCGTCATTAGTCTCAACAGGAAAATCAGGAAACTAGTTACAAGACTAAAATAGCCTCCCAAGCAAAGGATAACAGCCATAAAGCATTTTTAATTATGTCCAAGAGTTGGCTGTAGACAGCATTACCTATACTCAGCTAGAAGAAATAACAAATATGCTGGCCAATAAATTCAGCTCAAATTTAACCCCCTTATCACTTCCAGTCACTCCCCTTGAAATACCCTCTACACTTCCTTTACCTGTTATTGCAAAAGAACAAGTCATCACTGTGCTCTCTAAAGCTAGAAACACAGCTTTAATGGGGCACACTCGGAGCTCTGTTTAACCACAGTCTCAAGACAGGCTCTGTCCCAACAGAGTGGAGGACAGCAACAGTCATCCCTCTGCACAAGGGAGGACCATCAATTGAGCCAGGAAACGACTATTCCATAAGTCTGACTAGCCCCATATGCAAGACTATGGAAAGGATATTCATGAACCTGATTAACAATGACAAAGGAAATCTCCACACTCTCGATACAACCCAGTTTGGCTTCATCAAAGGTTGTTACTGCCTGCTCAATCTGGTGGACTTCTTTGAGAAGATCCCCAAGGCTATATTTGAGGGTAAGACAGTGCATACCAACTACCTTGACTTGGCCAAGGCATCTGACACAATACCCAACTCGAGTATTATATATAAACTCACAAAATTGGGCACAAACTCTACGTCACCAGATGGATAGTCAAATGACTCACTGATATGACACATTGCTACAGTGGGGGAATCCACATCCAGCAAGAGGCCAGATGGCAATGGAGTAAAATAGGGCTCAGTGCTGTGCCCCCTGTTGTTTGGAATATACTTTTCAGATGTCAAGACAAATGTAGATTGCCTTTGACTGACCAAGTTTGATGATGACTGCAAGTTGGGGCAATCATCTTCTCCCAAACAATGTTGATAGCCTACAGAACTGTCTGACACAGAATAATGATTGGTGTCAGAGCCATGGCTTCACACTAAATGCAAAGAAGTGCATAAAAATAATACCCTTTGGGAAATCAAATATCCCTGCAAATTACAACATTGAAAGCAACTCCTAAGAGTGGACCCAATGGTAAGAGATCTAGGTACTCAGATAGATAGTGATCTGAACTTTGACCACCAAGTATCCACGGGTCTATATTATATCCTCGAATGCTTAAAAAAGTGAATGCTGATTGATCTAATTTATTTTTGTGAAACTGCAAAATATCGAAGCAGCAGAAACTCAAATTTTTTCCTAGGGAAAGAATTTGGTTGTCCATTCCTGTTGCTTCGGTATTTTCAGTGTTATGGTGGAAAGTTACTGGTCGGATTCAGGTAAGTGTGCGATTGTGTGGATGTGAGTGTTAGGGTGATTTAGGTGAGTTAGGGTTAGGGCTCAGGTTAGGTGTGTGTGCGATTGAGTGGACATGAGGGTTAGGGCAGATTTAAGTGAGTTAGGGTTAGGGAGCGAGTGAGGTGTGTGTGCGATAGTGACGGACCTTAGGGTTAGGGTTTGGGTTAAGGTAAGTGGGTAGTTAGTGGTGTGTGCATAGTTTAGTGTAGGGTTAGGTATCAGATTTTAGGTGTATGTGGGTGGATTTCTGTTTGTTTGGTGTGCTTGTGTTGCGTGTATGTGTTTTGGATCAGCAATTTTTTTCCTTGGGGAAAAAAATCGCTGATCTGACAGTTCGAGATTGTAAGCTTTCGCTTAAATTAGGTCGATCAATCAGCATTTGCTTTTTTAAGCATTCGATGATATAATATAGACCTGTATCCACTGTGGTGAGAAAATTTTTCTATATGGCTCGGATTACAAGTAAGGGCATGGCATTCAGATCTAAGGATGTCATAGTACCACTGTACTCAGCCTGTATCAAACCAATAATTAAGTATAATGCACCCTTTGGCATGTACCTCACCAGGCAATTGCAACAGCTGGAGCGTCGTCAGAGGTTTCTCACAAAATAAATTCATGGTATAGCCATCATGTCATATTTGGACTAATTAAAAGCCCTATAACTGTATTAAATTTCCTACTGATTACTTGTGGGGGATCTGTGTCTGACCTACAAGGCAGCCTCTAATGAAAATGTTGCATATTCGTAAACTGACTGCACAAGGGTTACCCACTCCAAAGATCTAAACCTGATCTCTGACATGAATAGATCATGCAGATATGTGTCTCAGAGATTAACCCTCCCCTGGAATAGGCTTCCTATTCATGTGAAGTAGAGCCCTTTCGTGACCACCTTAAAGTGCAAACTGGACCGAAGGGTGGGAAATTGCAAATTAATTCTTGGGAGGGCACCTATGCCCCTTCTGGGGAGATGCAGTCTGCAAAAGTAGTCAAAACCCCACTTGCTGACCCTTGTTAACTTTCCAGGGATAGAAAATTTGGTAAAATCTGGGTAAAACTGGCTAGGCTTGTAAGGGCTCCTGAGTTGTTAGCCTAGTAATCTCCTATAAACATGTAAATGCTTATACATTCTTTCCTTAATGGATTTTTTAATCTTATCAAATTAATATGCAGGGCAGTTGGACCAGCATGCTATGTATACTAACACCAAAGTACCTCAGTTATTATACTGTAAGGTAACCTTTGGTGTGTAAAATTCTCCAATATAAGGCTTTTGCCCTGTAACATATATTGACATTGTCTACATCTGCCACATTTATGTGTATCTTTCTGAGTCACTGTTCCCTTTCCACATTTGCTTGTTCTTTCAAATAACATTAACATTTTCAGTTATTTGATATCTTATAAACAAATTATAGCTGTTCACATTTTATTTTATATACATGCATACTGTGTTGTAGCATAAAGGCTCTATTAAAATTATTGCTGCTGTTTTTTACCTTGGCAGAAGTTGTGTTAAGTTCACCTTTGCTGTGTAACTTGAAGTCTTGCAGTTTTCATACTTTTTCAATCCTACACACAAAAGGCTGTTGTATTTTGCACCCCATTCATTAGCAACATGTGTGCTATGATTTGTATTAATATTTTTGGGTATCCCTCTCAATGAACATGTCTTCTAATTGTTGCTTCTCCTCTTCAAAAACATCCATACCAGAGACCATCTTGAGAATCTTACAAACTATCCCTTTATTAAATTTCTTTTGTGTAGAAAGGGATGAAAATTATTATAATGTAATAGGTGTTAGAAAAGTCAGTTTCCTAACAATGGTGGATTCAGATACATTATTTTAATAACTGTGATGTCTGGGTAATTAATACTTTCATATCTGTGCGTGCTTGTGTAAATTTCACAAAAGAGGTAGTGTTTTGTATATATTCCAAAAATGTTATTCTGACACTGTCAGAACCATCCCAGATAATAACAATATCATCTAAATTTTAAAGATAAATTTACAAAAGCAATTTAATCTCTATGGAGACAGCAGAAATGGCTCCCATTGCCACACCTTTAATTTACTTATATATTCCCCTTCAAAATACAAAAAATTGTTAAGTGGAATAATATCCATAAAGTTCAGTAAAAGTTAAACTTCTTCTATATTTAAAGATCTGCTACCAATTCATTCTTCATTGAAGTAATCCATACTTTACATTTGTAGAATATGTGGAAAAAGATCCACAACAACTATAGCTAAGAAGCTAATATTGTTACCCCATAATTCTGACTTGATCCTACCTAAACAGAATCCACCAATCTTTTAAAAGGGTACTCAAAATGAAGCGCTGTACAACGATGGCCAATGAAGTACGATTCTCTTGAGAAATAAGTAGCGTAATTAAATGATATTAAACTTATAAAAGTGCAGCATATATATATATATAAAGACTTGCATGAATTTCCAATGCTTTAATTAAATGCACTTACAAGATATCCACGCTGTGAATGCAGTTACACTGTAGCAGAATGATGGTTTCAAGGTGTCCAGTCTTTCAAGTCTGATATACAAAGTATCCACACTGAAGATGTGGTAGCTGCTGTAAAACTGCAGCAAACTGTAATTACAACTTAACCAATCAAACAGTTCCAACAGTTCAAATAAGAGCTTCTGGCTTTAGTGGCAGTTAAAATCCTTTTATTGTAGAACAAATTATTAAAATCTTCATGTCGAGTTAAAATCTTGGTATAGAATAAAACAGTCCCTCTGTATTCCAAACGATAAACACTTTTGGTATCTTCTTCAGATCATAGAGATTGGGACTGGAAGTTACTTTTTATAGTTCTTACTTCCATTACTGTTGGAAGAATCATTTAATCATCACGCTGTCAATTAGCTGTTTGAATGCACCAATCCTCTTTCCTCTCAATTGAGGGTGTTCTATTTCCTATGCTTTTTGCTTTTGAGGGGTGTAACCAATCATGAATTATTAAGCCAGACACACCTCCATATTAACTAATGGTTGCTCTTCTAGCTTTTAGTATAGGTTTCAGTGGAATGATGTTATTCAAGCCAGGCTCAATATCAGCACGGAGGATCATAATCCACTTACTCTCCCTGCAGTCAGTAATATTTTCAATGTCACCTTTTCTTACTCCACTATATACATTCTCTATCACCTTATAAGTGAAATAATGACCAACATTTCTTTCAGCATGAGTTGCAAAAGCGTTATGTGGATCTTTATTGGTAATGTCTCTTTGATGTCTCAGAATGCGATTTTTAAACAGCTGATTAGTTTTTCCTACATAGAATGAGGGACATAATTCGCAGGTAGCCATGTATACCACATTGAGGGTTACACAAGTGGCTTCAACATTAAAAGTGTATTTTTTCTTTGTCCTTGGATGTTCAAATTCATTATTACAATCAATCAATGGGCATACTGTACAACGGCCGCACTTGAACGTCCCTTTATGTCCAATAATTTTATGTTTACTGAACCCATTCTTTGTGCAAAGTAACCTCTTCAAATTTTTCTTATTCTTGTAGTCAAAGCATGGTGTTTCACCTACAATGTCTTTTAGCTTGGCATCCTGGGTAAGGATTGACCAAAACTTCCTTATTATAGATTTAATTTGTGTGTTATCTGTGCTGTAGGTTAGCATCACTCTGGTGGTTCTGTCTTCTGTCTTATATTTCTTTGAGATAACTTCTTGGACATTCACAACCTTTTCATTATAACCTCTATTTCTTAGGTTTTGTTGTAAAAATAAGATTTCCTGTTCTCTTGTCTCATCTTTGCTACATCTTTTATGTATTCTTTGTATTTCATTTCACATAATGTTTTTAGTGACATGTTTAGGATGCATACTGCTTTTCAATAAGTAATGATTTCTCCATGTATTTTTAAGTGTAATTCAGTTTCCAACACATTTTCATTGAGAATGACATTCACATCCAAAAATGCAATTTGATTGTGAGAGTGTTCTGCTGCAAAGCTTAAGAAGGAGGTAGTCCTATTTAAATGTTGATGGAATAATTTGAATTGTGATACGCTTCCTTCCCATAAAATAAAGAGATCATCCACAAATCGACCATAAAATTTGATGCATTCATACCATGGATTATTTGACTTCAATACATGCTCCAACTCCCAATCTACAAGCACAAGATTTGAGTAGCTGTTCATACAGGGGGTGCCCATGGCTATCCTCCATTTTTGCCAATAGATTGATGTACCATACACAAAATAGTTATTCTCCAGTATTAAGTTTAATAATACACAAATTCTACTGGTTTCATTAACAGTTTTTTTGTGGCTTAAGATCTTTCTTACAGCTTATATGCCTGCTTCATTGGGAATGGAGGTAAATAAACTATTCACATCCAGGGTGGTCATAAGTAGGTGGCCATATTCCGTGATGTTATTCATGGTTTGATTTCTCTTTCTTGAGAAGCCATCAGTATCCTGCAAAACTGTGTCAAAAGATTTTAAGATAGTTCTTAGTTCTTTCTCCACAAATAGTAACATTGTTTCTGTCACCCACCCTTGTCCGGCTACTATAGGATGTAGTGGATGGTTATAAAGGTCCTTGTGAATCTTGGGAAGTCCATTTATATTCAGAACAGTGGGTTTTGTGATATTCAAAAAATTATAAACGTCACGATCTACTTGGTCTTCAGTCAACATATCCTGAAGTAGTGAAGACACTTTTTGTATGGTTTGATTCAGCTGGGTTGGTGTAACTCTGTAATATGTCTTTTCATCTTGTAACATAGTGGGCATTTTCTTCTTATACCAGTCAGTATCCATAACCACTATAGTACCTCCTTTGTCTGCTGGTTTAATTACGACATTCTCATTTTGTTGCAAATTGCATAGGGCTTGTCTTTCTTCATATGTAATGTTTCTATAATGTTTAGTATGCGTATCCATTCTTAATTACTCCACTGCATTATTACACAGCCGCATAAACAGCTCAACTGCAGGATGGGCTACAGGTACGAATGTACTTGGTTTACTTAAAGTTCTAACTTGTTCTGTGTTTGTGCTTTAGATGTTTCTTAGTGTCACATTGCATCCAAAATGCTTTATATCTATAACAAATTCATTCAGATCAGATCTTAAAGTGGGTATGAAAGTTAATCCTTTCTGTAAGATGGAAGTTTCTGCTTGGGTCAATTCATATTGAGAGATATTCACCACTATGGAATTGTTTAATTCAATATTTTCTTTCTTTTTCTGTCTTGACTGTGAGTTTGTGGGATCTTGTAACTGGTTTGATTCAGAAAAAATGGAAGTTGTGTGGTAATAGGGAGAAAAGAGCTCCCTTTCGTAGGAATGGCTCCTGTTTCTGAGGATTTTTCAACATTCCTATCTAACGTGGTAGCCACAGGGGTCCCTATAGTATTAGTAGTTGTGTTCAATGTGCCAGATATTTGTTTCTCAGTTCCAGTTTGGTTTCTAGATACAAGTGTGTCATTCCTAATGGATGCAGGATGTCTGGGGCTGGGGTTAAAATGATTTGTAGTAGGTCTTATTTCCTCCCTAGGCTATTCAAAGATCTGCCCTTGTTTAAAATATGTAATATCTCTGTTTAATTTCTTTATTTTCTGGTCTTTTATTTTTGATTCATACACATTAAGATTGAATTGTAGTGTTTCTAACTTGTTGGTGTGATAAGTATTCAAATTCATTTTCTCTAGTTCTATTTGTTTTTCTTTAATTTGAATGGTGAGGGTGTCCTCCTCTGGTCTAAAATAATCCATAATCAGCCTCATGTATCGGAAGCTGGTCTCTAAATTTACTGCTTGCCATTTAGCTAGGAGTTCAAGATGTTGATTTCCATAGCTTGGCATGCATTTCACTCGCATTCCTCTAGGTATGACTTGATGGTGTAAACAGGCTTCCAAATGAAAACGTTGGCAAGTTAATCTTTTTAGTTTGTATGCTGCAAGTTCTACTTCTTGTAGAATGTTGTCAAAATTGCTGTAATTTGTGGTGTCTTGAGTTTCTGATGGTTCAATGCCATCAAAGTGCATATGCAGTAATGGAATTGCTTGTTTTTCTGTTTGTTCAACATTATTATGCCGTATGAAATCAATGCTTAAGCTTTGGCTTTTATTTGCAGTAGTAACAACGCTGGATATGTGCAAAGGAAAGGTATAAGTAAGAAAACAGTAAAATGAGTGTACCTCCTAATGCTAAAGTACAGCTATCAGTAACAAGTAAAAGCAGTACTCAAAATGAAGCGCTGTACAACAATGGCCAATGAAGTACAATTCTCTTGAGAAATAAGTAGCGTAATTAAATGATATAAAACTTATAAAAGTGCAGCATATATATAAAGACTTGCATGAATTTTCAATGCTTCAATTAAATGCACTTACAAGATATCCACGCTGTGAATGCAGTTACACTGTAGCGAAATGATGGTTTCAAGGTGTCCAGTCTTTCAAGTCTGATATACAAAGTATCCACACTGAAGATGTAGTAGCTGCTGTAAAACGGTAGCAAACTGTAATTACAACTTAACCAATCAAGCAGTTCAAACAGTTCAAATAAGAGCTTCTGGCTTTAGTGGCAGTTAAAATCCTTTTATTGTAGAAAATATTATTAAAATCTTCATGTCGAGTTAAAATCTTGGTATAGAATAAAACAGTCCATCTGTATTCCAAATGATAAGCGCTTTTGCTATCGTCTTCAGATCATAGAGATTGGGACTGGAAGTTCCTTTTTATAGTTCTTACTTCCTTTACTGTTGGAAGAATCATTCAATCATCATGCTGTCAATCAACTGTTTGAATACACCAGTCCTCTTTCCTCTCAGTTGAGGGTGTTCTATTTCCTATGATTTTTGCTTTCAAGGGGTGTAACCAATCATGAATTATTAAGCCAGACACACAGTCCCAATCTCTACGATCTGAAGAAGATACTGATTCTATACCAAGATTTTAACTCGACATGAAGATTTTAATAATTTTTTCTACAATAAAAGGATTTTAACTGCCACTAAAGCCAGAAGCTCTTATTTGAACTGTTTGAACTGTTTGATTTGTTAAGTTGTAATTACAGTTTGCTACAGTTTTACAGCAGCTAATACATCTTCAGTGTGAATACTTTGTATATCAGACTTGAAAGACTGGACACCTTGAAACCATCATTTTGCTACAGTGTAACTGCATTCACAGCATGGATATCTTGTAAGTGCATTTAATTGAAGCATTGGAAATTCATGCAAGTCTTTATATATATGCTTAACTTTTATAAGTTTTATATCATTTAATTATGCTACCTATTTCTCAAGAGAATCGTACTTCATTGGCCATCGTTGTACAGTGCTTCATTTTGAGTACTGTTTTTACTTGTTACTGATAGCTGTACTTTAGCATTAGGAGGTACGCTCATTCTACTAATCTTTTAAAAGGTGTTTTGATTGTGAAAATATAGATTTAAGAATGTAGTCTTCATATATCACCAAGGGGTAGGTTTTGGATCCTTGTGCTGTTACTATTGGTCTAAAAGGAAGCTTAAAACTATTTTATGGACCTTGGGAATCCCCAAAATGGTAGGAACAATGGGATTAGGATTTTTAAAAAAACTTTGCAAAGAAACTGAAATTAAGCCTTGATAGAGACTATGGTCAAATGATAAATCCATTGCCCTAGAAGCAACATTTGTCATTCTTAGACATTAAAAGGTAGGTCTCATTGCCTTATAAAATGCTAAATATCTCATTATCATAGTCAATGTTATATAATACTAGAGCTCCACCTTTTTCTGGTTTCATAATGTGAATATTTTTTTCCGAACAAAGGGAGTGTAGCAGTTGCTTTTCTTCTTGAGTCAGATTCGCATATCCACACTTGACTCTATATGAGACATATCTATATATGTCATTTTCACATGATTTTACAGAGGCATGAATAAAAAGTTTTGTAACTGGAATGCAAATACTTTGTCTTTTAAAGTTCTCAAAAAAGTGATTGTGCTATCTGTACTATGAAGCTAGCAAGTTAAGTTGAGTTGTTTGGTAAATAATTTTAATTCCATTAAGACATATGGTAAATCAAAACTTATTTATTTATTATTTATTTATTTCCAGTTTGATTACTGGGGAAGTCCACTGGGCCCAGAGAGCCCGTTTTCAGTGGAGGCTCAGGGAGAAAAACTCCATGAAACAGATTACAGTAAAAATAGCAGTCCAATAAAAATAAAAGTAGAAGTACAAATACATATCAAATAATACAAAGCATGAGCAATATTGTCCATAGTGGAATAATATTGTGCAGATACATTTTAACAAATTCACACAGTTAAAGTCAAAAGTCAAAGCTATTTACAATATTTACGGAGTGTGAGAGATCGTATGGGAATTAGCTGTTGAAGGGTATAGCCAGCTATAAAGGTGCTTAGGAACTCAGGAGGATACCCTCCTAGGGGGGTTTGTTAAAGAGTTCTAGGTAGGGAGAATGCAGTTACATTTCTATTTGGAGGAAAGTTAGGTGTAAAGCTGAGTTTTGAAGTTGTTTGTGTTTGACATTGTCCTTAGTGTGGAAGGGAGAGAGTTCCATTTCTTACCTAAGGATAAGGAGAGGAGAAGTTGTCCAGCAGGACGGTTAGGTTTGAGGACAGTAATTAAGTTTTGTTGTTCAGCTCTGAGAGTTCTATTTGGGGTGTATGGGGGAAGGATGTTAGTTAGAGTGGGGCATTTGGTTGGATTAAATATTAGTCTATGTGTCGTAGTGAGCTGGAAGGATTACAGGTAATTTGTGAATTCTAACAAGTTGAGGGATTGGAGGGTAACACAATGATGAGTGGAATGTTTGGCTTTGGTGGCAAATTTAGAAATTTTGTTATAACAGCTTTCAAGTTTGGAAATGATGGAAGAGGATAGGTTAGTTAGTAGCGGGGTGCCGTACAGAAGGGAGGGAAGGAGGTAAGAGGAGTCCAGAGTATGCCTCATAGAAGTAGGGAGGAAGTGGTTGTTTCTGTATAGCATACTTAGTTTTTGATGGGTTTTCTTTATTTTTTGCTGAATATGGATGCCGAACTTGAGGTGTTCGTCTATAGTTATACCGAGTAGTTTGGCAAAGAGAACAACTTTGATCAGAGAGTTGCTTTGGCTAAGGACGTGGAAGGAATTTTTATCAAAAGAGAAAGATTCTAAGGGTGTGAATAGTAGTATTTTAGATTTGTTAGCATTGAGAGAAAGGTGATTTTGGTGCATCCTGATCTCAGTAGTTGAGGAGACAGTCTGAGTTTTAGATAGGAGTTCAGGGAGGTTAGAGGCAGCGCAGACAAGTGTAGAGTCATCTGCATATTGGATGAATTTCACATTAGGAATAACAAAGTGAAAGTTATTGATAAAGATATTAAACAGCTTTGATCTGAGGATGGACCACTATGGTACTCCAGTAGGGGTGGATAAGAAAGGTGAGGTGCCTTTTTTCCATTTCACAGCCTGAGATCTATCTGACAGATAGATTGAGAACCAGGAAAGACTATTTTGGGAGAGATTTAGGTTTGAGAGGTGACTTAGAAGGTGCTTATTGGAAACAGTATTGCATGTTTTACAGAGATCTAGGAGCACTGCAGATACTAAGTTCCTAGAATCTCTGGCTTGATTGACAGTTTCTAAGAATGAGAGTAGAGCTGTTATGGTCCTATGTCCTGGTCAGAAGCCATGTTGAGTAGGGGTAAGAAGTTGCTTTTTAGTCAGAAAAGGCATAAGTTGGAGGTGGATGCATTTTTCTAGGATTTTGAAGATTGGAGAGAGAAGAGCTATAGGGCGGAAGTTTGAAATGTTAGTGTTTTTGCCTCCTTTGTAGAGAGGAAGAATAAAGGCAAAATGCCAGAGTTTAGGGACATAGGATTTCTTTATGGAACTATTAATTTGGATACTAATTGGGAGAGCTATGGCAGATTTGAGAAAGGAAGAGGGGATGTGGTCAGGTGCATTGGAGCAGTGTTTAAGTTTGGATAGAAGTCTTTTTATGTAGTTAGTGGAGACAGGCTTAAGCTCAAATATAGGGGGGAATTATTTGGGGACAGATGAGATGGAATGTAGGAGAGATGGGACATTGTTGGGAAAAGATTTTGTTAGGTCGGATATTGACTGTATAAAGAAAGAGCTGAATAGTGAGGCTAATTTGAGGTTAGATTTACTTGGGTCTGAACAAGGGTTATTTTTGGAGCCTGGGTTGAAGAGTGAGTTTATCGAGTTCCAAACAAGGCTAGGGTTTGGGGGATGGTAGGACTGGAGCTTAGTGTAGTAGGATTTTTTGTCTTTGAAGATTTTTTTTTTTTTTACAAAGTTACGGAACTGTGTATATTGGAGAAGGGTTTCGGGAAGTTTATTCTTTTACTCATATAAAGATAAAACCCTTTCAAATAATAAAAAATGGCTAATTGTAAGCTCAAAATGACTATAATTAAATATAACTCCATTATACCTTAAAAGAATCCCGTAGTAGTCAGTAGTGATAGTTTCAGTTAAGCATAAACTTTAATATACTTTCAAGATAAAATGCACAGCATGTATTTCAAAGGGTTTATATGACTTTATTGAATTGCCACATCGTCAAACTTTGGAACATTGAGAGGAGGACACCAAAACAAAAAAAACATTGCAAAACCTATCATTTAATAGAAGACAGGCAGCCTGTCTTCTGTTCAGTGATGTGGATTGCAATACTTACACTTTGAGATGTTCTTGATGTTCCAGGGTTCGACAATATGATAATACAGTAAAGTCATATAAAGTCATTTCAATACTAATAGTGTAATTGTGCTTTACAGACATTATTTTTATGTTTGTCTTACTTGTGAACTATTTGCATTTTTAATGAATTTTTGTTGTCAACTACATTTTATGAAGTATAACAAATGTATATTTTAACAAGTAATTGATCATGTGACCTTTAGGCTTAAGTTTGAAAGTTTAAATATCTGTAGGGTTTGATATTCAACATTCCTTATGAATTTCAAGCTTAGAGCAGACTAATTTAACATCTTGGTGTTCTTCAAGATGCTGGCTAAAAAATTTCTAATATATTCATTTGACATTTCACATCACTGTATTAGAAATGCAAAACCAACTAATTTACAGTTAGCTCTAAGAAAATATGTAAACAGGCATATACATTTTTGTTGGCGTTTTGCACATAATTTATTATATTTTTTCACAATGAATTAACACATTTAAGTTTTGTGAAGTACCTTTACAGTGATGTATTAGTACTATACATTTCTATGTACTATCTATGTATTGCATCATATACATAATGTAATGTATTTCCTTTGCATATTCTTCACCAAAATTTTGTACTGTTCTTTAGCAACTGGGCCTTGGCTGAAAAGGGTCAGTAGACAAGCTCACCTACCTGGTGAGCAAATTTCAAATATAAATAAATAAATAAATAAATGTATTTGCAGTTCCAGATTACAGCAAACAAATACAGAAATATCCAAACACACACACAAGTGTTAGCTTCTTATGTTTGAAGGAATGTATTTTTTGGCATATCGATAATCAATGATAGAAGTTGTGTAAACTGTTTTTTAAAGACAGAAATCCAAAACAGCAAACCCTTCAAGTCATCTTTTGTTCTTTGTCAATTCCACTAGGATAACAGCCTTATAAGTTCCACTGTATAGACAGTCATAGGTTCAAAGGTTCATAGGTCTGGTGATCAAGGACTTTTGACTAATGGGGAACACAATGCCACAGTTTCCATGTAGAAACTTTTGGGTACCAATATAGTCATTCTAATCCTTCTTCAAAGTATTGATTGACTTGGCAGAGTTTAAATGAGATGGGCAATTTACTTAATAAGTGTTGAGTCATTGATATACAAAATTGTCAAATTTCATGTTATAGTTAATAATTTTTATTGAGGTTAAAAGCTCTTATTCTTTCAGGCCCTTTAATGCTATATATGTCAAGCAAGAATTTCCTCTAAGAAGGTAATAGGATACAGTAAGAGACAGGTTGTAAAGCCATTTATTTTTTTCTGGGGATTCTTTATACCTTCTCCAACTGCAACAGATGGTGTGGGAGTAGATTCCATAACTGGATGCAGTTTTCTGCATTTGGTCTGATACAACCTTTATACAGGGAAGAAACTACTGCCCTGACACATCTTTCAACTTAGTGGGGGATCAGGTGAACAACTTCAAATGTTTTGCAGATGGTGGTCCTGACAATATGAGTATAAAATAGCTTGAAGGACTTCAGAGTTTTTTACTATTTTATCATCTTTTATTTTGTTTCCCATCAATAGTGTATAAGCAAGGACTGCATTGAAGATAGAGATCACAGTAGCAGTGGCAATGCACCGGGTCTGCATTTCCATAATAAATGAGTATAAATATGAAGCTTTGTAAACAATTCTAGTTCTCATAAGTTTATACAAAAACCTTGGAATCTTAATGAATTTCGTAGTGCAAGCAAACTGTGTCACTGACATCCATAAAACTTGCTGATGGAAGGAATCTGGGAATTTTTCTATGCTAATGGTATCCGTGGTCTAGTGATACGTTAATACTTGTAAATAATCATGTCAGGTATCACTGAAGCTGGTCTAATCCTCTGTGGGATTCTGGTAGACATTCTTTAATATTGTAATTTAAGATTCAGTGGATTATAAACTATGGGTTTCCCAAGGTAAAAAGTATAGCAATGGCTTTATAATTTCCACAAACTGACCAATTTCTTATTTTATTGATAATAATGTTAATAAGAATTTTAAGTCCTTGGAGACAGATTCCCATTTTTTTAATATGGAGTGACATGTTGAATTTCAGATCCAGTGTCACTCCCAGACCTATGGACTTCAGCTTGCCCACCATCTAAAATGACAGCTTTGTTATTCTTAGCCTGCTTTATGACGCATCTTTTTTCTTTAGTGGTAGGATGGTCAGTGATAGTTTCTCTTTTCTGTTGCTAGGAAATAAATTTGACAGAAGCATCTGACATGAGTGACATCTTGTTCAGAAGTGCGCAAAAAATAATATTAATTTCCATTTAGGAGTATCAAAGTAGCATGAAAGATGCATAGAGTGGGATAATATCTTCTGAGTGAAAACTACTTCTTGTAACCATAAATGTCTAGTTTTGGCAGGATATTACAGAATATCACTGATTTAGTCTTCCCATCATTTTTTATTCTAGATCCTTCTTTGAGCATTTGTTTTATTTTCATGATATATGACCTTGCTGCATCCAGCCAGCTCTTTTCTTCTGGCTGTGAAGGTCTTCAGTTTAAATGACATTTTCATTAAACTACTCCTGATGATCATGATTGGTTAACCATTTGTCTTAGATTCACCACGTTAAGTGGATTATGATTGGCTTAACCATTTGATTTAGATTCAGTACATGCTAAGTGGATTACAGTCTTCTAGCATCTCATGGTGCTTGATCAGTACTGGGCATAACAATTAATCTTGCTTGGGAAGTTTTCTGGAAGTCCTTTAAACCACAGAGAGTTGGTCTTCAGTTTCACATATTTTTGGTTCTTGTGTATCTTTTCCTCAGAGAGCTGCTGGATATCCCTGAAATATCTCATTTCATGATAGTCTCTTCATTGGTTACTGACTCCCCTTATCACCTTTATTATAAGGACATCATTTGAATTACAGGCTCAGTGCTAAGGGAGGTGAGGAGGTGCCAATGTTAATATCAGAATAGGCTGTAGGAAGCGCTTGGGGTCTAACTTCTCAAGCAGTTTAAATAAATATCAAAGGATTCTTCAAAGTGGCACTAGCTTAATTGGGGAACTTCAACATGGGTATTCATTACAGTTCAATTAGGAAGTAGAAGAACATTCATAACATAAGTTCTTAAGTAAACCTCAAACCTGAAGTACCTACTATAAAGCAAGCTTCAGAGCTCCTTTCACAGAAATGTGCAGCTGTCCTCAGTGAGTCTCAGATGCTGATTTTGATATAATCATCTCCCATCTCCACATGACATTTGCCTTAACCATAAAATAAGAGACATATGATTCATTATTACAGCCATCCACTAATCCTACCGACAATTATAACCACAACTGCATCCCTTATATTCAAGATTACTGATAGTCTTATGCCTGGGATCAAAGTTTAATCTTGAATCTAAAAACTGAATTATACATAGAAATCTGGTTTGACTGAATTTAAAGACTTTTTAGGTACATACCATACTACTTGGCCTAAATGTATCCCATAAAGTCACAATCCTAGGTTACAAATTAGGGTTGGTTTAAGGGTTGTTACAAATTCTGAGGTCTGGAATTTTGTTAGTGATACAATATGACCTAAATCACAGCCTTATTAAAGCATATGTATAAGAAGCATTCCAACCACTGGGCTTCAAACGTAGTTAGTGCTAAGGTGGATGGTAGAGTTATCTGGAGATTGAAGCCTGGGTTGGAGTTATAGCTGTTGGTGATGTGAGGATATAGGCTTGTTTTAGGCTTAACACTTATCCTCAAAGTTATGGTTATGTTAAGGATAAAGTTAGTATTAGGGCTGAGGTTCAGTTATCTGGCTGCTACCTAGTTGTATTTTTAAGAAGACAATATGTCTGAAGATACGTATGTATTTCAGACATATTCCTAACCAAAGGTCTGAGACACTCAAACATATGACAGGGTTTAGGGATTTTATTTTATTTTTATTTTATTTTTATTTAGAGCTTGATTACAAGGGTAAAGTACTGGTCATAACATTACCAATTGCAGACAAAGCCTGGGTTACAGTCAGAACAGTACCAGCTAACAATTACAAACAATGGAAAATAAAGGCAATACTAAGCTATTTGCTAAAAAAGAGAGAGATACTATTTACAAACATTACACCATGTTAACGTATCAATTTTACAAGCAGAAAAGTAGAGTCAGAGGAGAAGCAGGGAAAGCTTGAAAAGTGGGTTTAGCCTTGGAAAGTGAGAGGAATAGGGATGAAGTTAGGTGTCTGAACTCTGAAAACCGTATTACTCATAGACATGCCCTGTAATTGAAGATGCAGGCTTACTTCAGGCATATATCTAATCAATAGTTTGGCTCAACCCCTATGTGTTAATATTAGGTTTAGACCACCATAAGGGCTATCTGCATCAGTAGAACTGTGGTATTCATAGGGAGGCAGTGTGAGTAAAACTGTAAGCTTGTCTCAGGCATATCACATATCAAGAGCTGAGTTACCTAGCTTAAGGCCTCAGTGCTGTAATGAGGCTTAGGACCACAGTTATGGTTATTTGGGCTCTGAGGGTTGGATTGGATTAGGTAGCATGGTGGAAAACGTATATTTCTAATTGGCAGCTCAGTCAGAATCCACATAACGTATAGCTATGGTCATAACTATAAACAATAACTATCCCACTACCTATTAGTCATGAAATTAAACCTCACATTTTTCTTGAACAAGTAAAAGAATATCTGATCTTCAAATAGATATGTCATTGTACTTAACTTGTTTGCTAACTTGATCACTACACTCTCACATTTTCCAATTCTTTAAACATATCTATCATTCATCTCTCTGTAAAGTAGATGACAAGCAGGCAGGGTAGTTTGTTTAGATGCTTTATTACATGCAAGCACATCATAATGGAATGCAGCATCATAAAATATAAACAAAGTGATTAGCAGACAGACCTTACATACATACATGCTTACATCTCAACAGCTTACTACAAAATGGCAGTCAATCTTGCACGTGCTCATTATTTATAAACTTGTGCAAGCCTTTGGATAGCTTCTTAAAGGTACATACACACGTTGATCTACATCCTCCCCTTAAAAAGATTGCCCATAGTAAAAACAACATTAGAGTTAGATATGCATTATTATAGACATTAGGAACAAACACAATATTCGTGTGCAAGTTGCCATATATCTATAACATGGTCTGGAGATGTGACTGTATCTGGTAACATAACAATCTGGACTGGGTTTAGCAACAGGGACAGTCTCCAGTGAACAACTTCTATCGGGAACTTTGTGATTCATCACAGGAATGGGTATATTCTCTGGAACTTCTTCTGAACTGGAACACTGGACAGCATACTCTGAGATAACGAGTCTTTCTCATAGGCTATGTGCTGTGGTATAGGCTCGGACACCAGCATCAAATGTTTCCAATTCAACTTAAACTCTACTCCTTGTGATTCCACAATGTATGATCTCAGCTCTGGGCAAATATTCTTCATGCCTCCAATCCAATCATAACTTTTGGACCACTTCTCCTTCTCGTAATGGATTGAGTGGTTTGCTGATCTTATTGTAATAGGACTTCTGGGTTAAATGCTTCTTCAACATATTGGTTTTCATTGACCTGTTGTTCTTAACACATGGAACCAACAATTGACTACTGATTGAAATGTGGTTCTGGTTTGTCTCTTCAGACGACTTTGAGCAGGTGAATCCAGATGTTTATCACAAGGAATATTTCTAAGATTTAAGAGAGTCAGGAAAACATCACTATTGTCTCATTTTGACTTCTTGAGTAACTATTATGCACTTTGAACTGCATGTTCTGCCAAATCAGTTGATTGTGAATACTCTGGCCTACTCGTGGCATGCATAAAGTCCCACTCATTGGTAACTCTTTTGAGCTGTTAGCTTGTAAACTGCGTGCCATTGTCAGAAGTAACTTTGTGCAGACTACCATGGACTGCAAAATGATGGTTCATCTTAGTAATGACAGTACTGGATGCTAGGTTAGGAAGCAGGTCAATCTCAAACCAATTATAATAGGAGTCTATTAATACCAAATAATGTTGACCATTCCACTCAAAAATGTCGGTAGCTACTGTCAGCCATGGTAGTTCAGGAATCTGGTTCAGCAGAAGTCATTCCTTCTATTGATCTGGCTTAGAACTATTACACATAGAACGAGATGATAGTACTCTCTCAATATCTTGTGACATAGAAGCCCAGAATACTACACCTATTGCCCTTATTTTGTTAAGTCTGTTCCTGGGTGACCACGATGCAATATAGTAATTGCCACAAAAGGAAATATTGTCAGCCTAGCTATTTGGAATTTTGTAAATAATTATATGTCATTTTTAAATATCATCATGATTCATATGCCTGAGTTACAAATGTATTAGAACTGTATGTCACATTGTATAGACACGTGTGCTGAAGAGATATTCTTTATACACTATTGTAACTGTTTAACAGGGGAGACTGAAACACAGGAGATTAACTTGCAAAATTTCAGAATGGTTGAGGTTGTTACTTTATAGCTGCCCAAAAACAAAAGATATCTGTCAGTTTCAGTGCAGTAGCAGACACAACGTCTAGATCTACAAGTTTTTTGTATTGCCTTTACATGTGGAGGAATGTAAATTGTTTTACACCTTCCAAGATTTGCCAAAATATCTAAGAAGGGCCCTTCTTTATGTGTTTTTACAGGGATATGCTATATGCTGCTAGTTTCTAGCAATGGGAGTTTAGCTTGGGAATTAAAGTCAGATGACAAAAGTGATGTCATCCTGCAAGCTAACCCAGCAGTACTATTTGATATTTATTTAAGAAGTCTCTGGGAGAGAGACAGTGCATTTTGTATTTGTCTTTGACCTGACAAGAACATCCACTCACCACACTTGCCTTACCCTGAAAGTAAGTTAACTAGGGTAAAGTAATTTCTTTTAGATATAGTCAGGAATAGAGCTGAGCTTAATTTAGATATTTTTCTTTATTTATTTGAGACTGTCCTACAATGTTGTTTTAAATATTTCCTGTGATTTTGAAGACTGAAGTTACTGTGGTTATTTACTGAGTATTTTCTTGTTCTTTTATTATTTGTTATTAAATATATTTAAACCTTTCAATTGTGACTGGTCTGTCTAGAGATATTTAAGCTCTTAGAGATTCATAGATTCATAGATTAGTACTAGGCTAACTGCCCTTGTGGGTCATTTTAATCTTAGCCAATTACCCCATGTGATAATCAAACCCTGTACCTTGTGTCCTTAAGGTAAACACCTTAACTATTATGCTAACCTCCCTCCCGTGTGGGATACTTGCATATCTATTTGGTGACACTGTGTGGTCCACTCCTAATAGCCTTGCTCTTGGTAAAACTACCATTTGGATTAATAGTAACATTACACAGTAAGACTTGACACCCTTTGGTAAGACCCTCAAGTAGCTAATAAGTTGTGGCTGGTGGCAGTGAAAAATACCTTATAGTCTGGGCAGAAGGGGGCATAGCTAATAAACCTGTGCCAGCCTTTCCCAGGTGTGTGTGTGTGTGTGTGTGTGTGTGTGTGTGTGTGTGTGTGTGTGTGTAAAAATCAAATCTGAAAGTGTGTGTGTGTGTGCGTGTGTGTGTGTGTCAGCTACTTGGGCAGGGACATAAAGCACTGGTTGGACAGCGAGGGTGCTGGAGGTCTTGGCTTGGCCACTCATCTGAGATCTCAACCCTACAGCTATGCCAGTGGGGAGTCGTATTTGGGTTCTGGAAAAAGAGGAGAAACCAGACCCAGACTGACTGTGGTCTCTGTGTGCTCTTAAGGGAAATCGCACTTTAATGTGTGTACTTATCCTCCCAGTATGCACATGCCCCACTGTTGCCAATGGTGAGGAGTGAGGCTCTTTTATTACTGGGGCAAGAGTTGGGGTGTCAGTGTAATGTACTCTTGTTGCAAGGACTTTGGAACAATTACTTTCAGACCTTTCGTGACGATACCATTGTCAGACAAAATCTAATCTGCATGGAAAATAAGGTTACACTTTTTGGGGTAAACTAAATTGCTTTGATGGCCATCCTTGATTGATAAAGTAGCTGAGCCTTTGTAAAACTGGATCTGTGGCTGTGTGATCTCTCATCTCATCAGTATGTGTAGAAGAAAAAATTCTCACTTCCATGACTTCAAAATTAAGGTTCTCATTCTCATGCTGTTTTGTTGTGTTTCTGGGTGATCTGGACAATGTATCAACAAGATAAAGAAGTTTGCCTTTCTTGTAGATGAGAGGGAAATTATACTTTTACAATCTCAACATCATATGTTGCAATCTGGCTGGAGCTGTATGCATAGGCTTTCTCAAGACAGTGACTAGAGGTTGGTGGTCTGTTTCAGTCTGGATAGGTCTGCCATAAACATAATCAAAGAACTTTGAACATTGAAACACAATCGCCAAAAGTTCTTTATTGATCTGAGTATACTGCTTTTCAGTTTGGGTAAGAGTTCTTGATGCATAGGCAACAGGTTCACCCTCTTGTAGAATGACTGCATCTAGATCGAATCTTGAAGCATCACATGAAAGAGTAACTGGCTTGTGAACTTCATAATATCTGAGAGTTGGTGGATTAGCAATTCTCTGTTTCAGGACATCAAATGCTCTTTGGTGCTGTTCTAACCAAGGTCAAGATACATCTTTACGTGTTAGCTCTCTGAGTGGTGCTGATATTTGACTCAAGTCTGGAATGAACTTACCTAGGTAGTTAACCATGCCATAAAAACATTGCAGGTCTTGAATTTTGTCTGGAGCTGGCATCTCGAGAACGGCTGTTTGTTTAGAAGGGTCTGGTCATAGGCCTTAACCAGTAAATAAATGATCAACATAAGTAGCCTGAATTTGGATTTCTTTGGATTGCGCTTAAGATGCACTTGATCTGCCCTTTTCAGAACTTTTCTGAGGTTTCTGTCATAATCAGCTTCACCATTATTTCCTAGTAGTATGTCATCTACTATAATAGCACAAGGATACCAAGCAAAAATTTGATCCATTGCACGTTGAAAGATTTCACTTGCAGGATGTATCCCAAATGGCATTCTCAAAAATCTATGCCTGCCAAACAGAGTACTGAATGTAGTGAGCATTGGTGATTTCTTGTCAAGCTAAATTTTCCAAAATTAACTCTTTGTATCTAAGACAGAAAAAACAGTGGCATTTGGCATCAGAGCTGCGACTTCTTCGACTGTGCATATTGGACAATGAGGTCTTTTTGGTGCTTTGTTCAAATCTTGTGGATCAATACATATTCTGATGGCAGCTGAGCTTTTCTTATGAGCTACTACCATGGAAGATACTCATTCAATAGGGGTAGATGAACCAACTGGACAAATCACACCTTGTTACATCATTTTATCTAACTCAGCTTTGACTCTGTCCTGCATGCCTATTGGGACTTTCTGAGCTGGCCTGATTACTGGACTGTCACCTGGGTCTAACTTCATGGAGTACAAAACTGGAAGTTTCCCTAGCTTGTCTTTGAAAAGATCAGCATAGGTAGAAAAAATATACTGGGAGAAATTAGAGTAGTGGTCTTTTATGCTAACATGATGGACTTCATTATTAAATGAAAGCAGTCCCTTTTTCAAACTGTCTCTGAGCCTTAATAATGACTGGACATGTCTCTTGACAACATAAAATAACAAGTCATATCATCTCCCAGTAAAGTAACATAAAAGCACTACTGAGCCTTCAGTCCGAATTTCTTCACCACCAACAACAAGCTTCGCACATTTTACCAAATCAAGCTTTTCACCATGATGCACTCTAGGAAATATTTCTTCTGACATAACATTGCACTGGAACCTGTGTCAACTTTGAGCTCTATTGGTTTTCCACTTATCCAAACAGTACAAAATATTTCATTCTTTGCCCTTAAATCTACTGCATTGACTGTTTCATAAAGCACTGACACACCATTAACATAAAGTGTAGGGTTGTAGCTTTCTAATTGATCAACTTGTTTCTTAAAATGTTCCCTTTTAATGAAAGAATATGGGCCTTTTGATTTACAAAACCTTTTGAAATTATTCCATTTATTGCATTTATGGCACTGCTGACCAAAAGCTAAACATTTTCCCCTTTTAGATTCATGATTTCTACAATTACGACAGTTGGCAATGAAACTGGGTGGGGGCCCATGCTTTGAGTTTGCTGGCTTACTCTTATACCTCACTGAGACTGTGTGAACTCTGGAATTTGCTGGAAAGCTCTGGGGTTTACCAGTGTGTGCTGCAGGGGCTACAGTTGCTGCTATGTGCTTGAGCCTGTTTCTTTTATCCACGTGCTGCATAGTATCAACATGAGCTCTAGAAGTTACTGGAAGCATGTATTTCTCATTTGTAAGCATATTTGTGTGCTTTTCTGTGAGCTTCTATATCTTAAAAAATCTCAATGGTCTTATTCAAAGTTAAATCACTGTCATGCAGCAGAATCTTTCTCACAACATCATCTTTAATACAACACGCAAGTTTGTCTTTTATCAGCTCATTCCTTAAATCACCAAATCTGCACATTTTAGCCTTATTCCTCAAGTCAGTTATATATGCTGCAAAAGTTTCACCAGGCTTTATAATGCTTGTATAAAATAAGTGCCTTTCCATTGTAACATTTGTCTGGGGGCTACACATTTCTCTAAATTTACATTATAAGCACTCAAGGTCCTCCTTTGACTCAGCCTGTACAATAATATGATGGTTTTCCTGCTCTCCAGCAAAAACAGCAGCTGCATACATAAATGAACGGCTCCTTTCAATGGCTTCTAACCCAGCTAAATTAAGCAGAATGAATGCCTTTGTATGGTTATCTTTATCAGAAAATGCAGCATGTATGAAAATGTCGTACTCTTGCTCAAACACTCTCCAGTTCTCTGTAATATTACTGACAAACAGAAATGCACTGGGTTTTTGAAATCCATCTGCCATGCCAACAAAGTATGCACAAACACATAGAAACTATAGAAACAACTACAAAACATAGATCAATATATACAACAAAGAACGGCTAGAGCCCAATGAATGCAGCAAAAATGTATTAGTCTTTAGCACCTCGGCAATATCACCTTCAACATTCCATATTAAAAACTGATGATTGTATCAGAGGAAAGCATGAATCTAATAAAACACATAATACAAAAATACAGCAATACAGAAAACATGACAATGAATACAGGACTGACAACTATTCAAAGCTCAACTAAAGGAATCACTTAATAAATGCAGTATTATAGAAGTTCAAATATGGTTTCAGGAAAGGGAGAAGGATTTTCACCACACTCAGGCTACTAATGATCTTATTTTCACTATCATAAGCAAACCTTTATCCTAAAAAAACTTTTTAGACTTTCATAAATTATCAAAAAGGTCAGCCATTCTTGTTTCTTCATGGCAATGAAGAGCACAGCCTTTCATGAGGGTCCTATAATCTAACAGTTCAGTGACTATGCAATTAATAATTCTTTCAGGGTATAAATGGACAAAACACATACATTTTTGATAATGTTCTTGAGGTATCTACCCTAAAATCTATCCTAATTGCTATCTTTATTAATGTAGCAGTCCATATTAAGCCAAAGTCCTGATTATTTATTTTATTTCATATGTCTTAATGTATTTATGTGTTTTTGAGATTTTCTTTTATTTTAATTTCATAACAAAGTAAGCCCACATACTAATGTGTCTTTTTTTTCCATCATTGAATACTGTCTAAAGAAGCAATATGTTCAAAGCCATATTATTCTAAAGTGGAGAGTGAATGATTCAAACCCAGGGCCACATGATGAAACTCCTTCACAGCTCTTATCTGTGATCCTCTGTACTAAATTGCCAACAATAACAAACAGTCATGCTGTACTAGAAAATAACTTAATTAGGCTATTCATCTAGCTAATTAGCAGAAACCTTGTCATAAATACACACACACAGCCAAATTCATACTCTTCAGCACTTCAGATATGCTAACTGAAGTTAATGATAACTAATGATACTCATAATATCATTACTTATAGGGTAGATACCCTCAGATATACAGTATAAACAAGATTTGTTTTTGTTAGTAATATAATTATAAATTCCTTCAAATCTTTCACCCATCACAAGTTAATTATCAAGTTACATAACCATGCTCACTAACACCATTAACTTACCATTCTAATTTTGCTTCTTTCTACATTAATTTTTGTACCACTATCACCTGTCCTGCCACTCTTACTTCCTCTTCAACACATTACAAAGCAGCACCTCAAATATAATCATGTTCACTTTGACCATTAGCACTACCTCAGCACTCTTTTTCTTTCTGTCCATATTATTCTATTTCCACCAACATCACTAGCATTGCCAGTCTTTCAACCTCACCATAGCTACTCTTTCCTATTAAAACTTTCACATTTGCTTCCTAGAACTACTTTCTTCTGCTTTCCGCATCTAATTATATTGCAGCCCATGTTTTTTTAACTACTGCTAATCTGCTATTATGTTTTTTCCTAGCAACATACTAGCTTATACTCACATAGTATTTAAATTTAAAATACTTCTTTTGTATGTATATTCTTATGTATTATTATAACTAAGATTTATGGCTTACATAATTATGTCATAATCATTGGTGCTTTTTTCTCCAGGCCTCCACTGAAAATAATTCTCTTGGACTTCCCTTGTAAACAGATGTCAATAAATAAATAATAAATAAGTTGGGAAAATGAACTAATCCTTTTCTGAATATTATCAGCCATTTCACAGATCACAGGGTCAGGGATAAATAAAATACATGTGCTATATTTATAGTCAGTCAACTAGCATGTTTTAAGGAGGTGGGAAGAAACATGAGTACGCTAAGAAAACTCATGCATATCTAAGCAGAGCAATGCAAACACTGAATGGAGATCAAGATTGAATCCTGGACTCTTGAACTTTAAAGCAGAAATATTTCTACTAAACCACCATACTGCCTAAAGCACCCAGTTAGTCATTACAAGGACAGTTTTTGTTACCTTGTCTAGGATATGATCTTCCCCTAACTGCAGCTGCCTCCACTTATCTTTATCACTTTACAGACCTGTGAAAATTGGGTGTACAGGTTCTTATACTGAAAACAAAACATCACAGCTTGACCTTACAAACATTAATTTGGCTTCTTGTTAAAGATCAGGTGACCTGTCACTTTGAGTTTTGCATTTAATATGTTTTATAGATCTGCTCCCTGGTACATAAACTTCAGATTAGAGAAGAAACATATGTAGTAGTGTTTAGATAGCCCACGGCTATTAGATTCACTGTCCCTAAACAAAATTGTTGAAAAGACTGACAGTCTGTTCTCCCCAGTTGCACCTATACCATGGTAGATCTGTTAAATTATCAAAGTTCTGAAACGCTGAAATTCATATGGCTAAGACCATATGATTGAAGTTTCAGAACTTCAAACATTAAAAAAATAAAATAAAAAACAAAACATTCTATTTGTAATGTTTTTGCAGGCCTACACCCCCACACACCCTGCTAATTAAATATACCAACTCCGAGATTACAGTACATTACAGAAAAGGGTAAATTTCCCATTCCCTGCCGTCCATTCAAAATCTGTGAAGTTTCAAAATTTTGATCATATGGCCCCGACCATATGACTTTTGAAGATTTGAAACTTCAATAATCTGATAGGAATCCACCATGATATATGCTATCAATTAACACTACAGTGATACCCTCAGACTCATTGTCATTCCAACAGGAAAGACCAAGGTATAAAAGTAGGCTTTGTTCTCACATGAAACCTAAAACTCTTAATATCCTAAAACCTCTGCAAATCAGAATTCAACTTAGCTTATTCTGACAATCCTTGAGACGTTACCTAATATTTCTCAAGGACATTGCATCTTGATTCATTGATGTTTAGCACACTAGATACCATAAAGTGAGTTCTAAACACATGGTTGTTTGGAATGTTTTACATACTGCCTGCTAGTTGCATTGATTATCAGATTGTCATTATGTACATAAATCATCGCAATGATAATTCCTGTTGATATATATTGCAAGTCTATACAAATCTGACAGATGCATTTAATATTACTTGTTGCATTTTTTTGCAAATTCTCTGCCCCATTAACGTGTTAAATACTTTTCTTGTTAGATACATAGCCTATTTTGAAAAGGGTACATCTTTGGATCAGCTTACCTTCCTAGTAAAGAAATATCGAATGAATAAAGAAATAAATACATTTGATTACTATGTTGTCATAAATTATAAGTTTATATTATAATATTGTTATAAAATGTTGATAGAATTGATTCCACCTAATGCTGTTTTTGTATTTGTCATTTACCCATATACAGGTATAAATGTTATTGTTCCAGGTTGCACATGAACTTGAAACACTTGCAAATATTAGAGTCCATCATGACAAATTATCATTATGAGCTAATGATCATTTTCATTCAAAGAGAATTTATAATTCTAGCTTGCCTGTTGAACACAGGACAGCTACATGCTTTCCCTCTGATTTGAGGAGATTTTCTAACTTCAAAAAATTTATTTCAGCACTTGAAGTGACTGTAGCATTATTATATGAACCTAATCTTCTCTATGTATGCTGTTAAGTAAACAGATGCAATGTTTGCCTAACAACAAACCTCTAAGCCAGCAACAAGATGAGCAAGTTTTGTAATAGATTAACTTGTAGTAATGCAAATGCTTTTCTGATTTGTGGAATGTCATGGAATATTTCAGAATGCCAGCATCCACTTTATAAGAAAAGTATTTATTTGTTCTGTTTTGTAGTGAATTTTCTACTGTAAATTCAAAAACTTTCATGGCATGTTAGCAGAAGGTGTATTGGCCTTAGACTTTGTTTTTTTTTTTTCAATTTTGTGCATGTGTTAAGTGATTTTGATAATTCAATATAATTCCTTTTCTTCTTGGCATGACTGTGTAAAAGTTTTGTCTCAGATATTTCTCATACATGCACAGGAATGGTATTCATATTTGGTACCTTGCCTTGTACACTATATTTGACAGCATCCTCATCATTTAAGTTTCTTTGCTGGTTTGCCTGTCTAGTAGGCAGTACAGAGGATTAAGGCTGTGAACTATGAATGAGCTGTACCTGTACAGGGTAAAATGCTTTATTTATTGCCCCCCCCCCCCCATTTACCTGCTGTTTGGCTATTTGCAGATGACTTAACTAGACATTGATCCTGAAAGGGGACAGTTACTGGTTAACAAATAAAAAAATAAAATAAAAACAAAATGTTATAATCTGTTTAATCACATGACAAATTCTAAGAAAGTATCTTTTTTATGAACACTTCTCTAGCTTGATTATCTCTTTATTGGATTCAATATGCATTCTGCAACTTTATTGTCTAATTTTACTTTGGGCCATATTACAAAAGAAACTTGCACATGACACTGTATACCAGAAGAAGACTTTGGCAAATTAAGGGTAGAAGTGGTTCTAAGAACTACCACAAACTTAAGAGCATATGGTAATGATAATTATGGGCTCTGCACATTCTCTTCAAATTCCAAAAAAACGTGTGTGCCCAATGACAAAAAATGTGACAGAGTTGTACACCAATACTTTCACGCAAGTACTCTATGGAGTCCATTTGTACTACTTTCTCACAAATATTAATTCATGATATTTTATGATATAATCCTATTAGTTCCATAACAAAACTTAAAAAATGCAAGTTGCAATTAATGCACTTCAGCACCTTGGGGTTTTACAAGCTACATTGGAGGGTGAAGTGCAAATATCATATCTGTATACAGAAAACAAAACAAGATGATGCACAGTCCACAGCCCAAGAAAAATCAAAAAGCCAAGCTAGATGCTGATAAAAGCATTATTCAATAGTTAGCAGTCATGTATGAAATAACAATAATAAATATGCTTTCATCATTTTAAAACTTACAAAAGCATTTCATCAGAACTACAAAAAAAAAATCTTGTGATCTTATACTTCCATACCAAGGATGAGATTCAGTGCAGTACAAATGTACCAGTCCCCTTTTTCAGTATACAATTGAACATTTTCACAGATCATAACCTATAAAAGACACAAACTTCCATGATCATTAAACATGTCTCAGTTACCATCATTATTTTTTTTGTGAAACTTGAGTCACTTAACATCATTTAAGGAGTCTGCCAAGGGACCAACACTACTACCACAGCAAAATACTTTTTATGAACTGGGACGGCACCCAGAAGACTAATCTCTTTGTCCTCATTAAGGCCATTGTCATCAGCACTGACATAGTTGTCCTCAGACATTATTTACTGTGTACTAATAAAACAAATTTTTTTATTGCCAGAAAAGGCATATCAAGAAAATCTGTTAAATTGCATGCTTAGTAGTCACACTGAAGGTGTACCTGAAGGAGGCAACTATGGACATCAGGAACTGAAGACAACTAACACAGTCTAGTTACAAACCATTTCCCATGGCAGAGCAGTAGCTCAGCTAACTCCTGGTTTTCTTCCTCAATCTGGTGCACCTCAACTCCTCTAAGGGCTGTTCTCTCTTCCCTGATCTGGCAGTCCCAGACCTGTTCATCTTCTTAGCTTTAACTTTTAAGTTGAGGAGCAAAAAAAAAATGTTTCTGCCTTAAACTGTAGCAACTGGCTTGCTACAAATATAAATGTACATTGTAGCAACTGCTTGCTCTACCACTAATTAAGTGTTGTTTTGAAAGGGAAGCCTGTTGAGATCAAATCTGGGAAATGGAGCTTAAAAAAGAAGAGAAAATCATCCAATGAACTTTGGTTGAAGTACTGGATGCAGTCTGCCTTCCAGACCTCTGCATAAACTTTCTTAGAGCCAGGGGAGCACCCTTTCTCTATAACTGAAGCACATCATCCTGTCTGCTTTTCTAAAAATGGTGATGAACATCACACTTTGCCAATCTACATATATTGTCTTCATCTTTTACACTTCAGAAAAGTGCTTAAACATGGCACCCCAAGAATATCCAACTCCTGCATATTTTCTGATTGAGTCTTACTAACTCTCACAGCCATATCAAAAAATAAGTAAATCTCTGATCTGAAATATATAAGTATCCTTTTTTTTGGCTTATTTATACTGATTATTGTTTCTAGCAATTCATATATAGCACTTTTTATTGCCTGCTGTATAGTTTTTACTGCATTTTATTGCTATTAACTAATCTGCACGGGTAACTGATTTGTTTGCAGTTAAAAGCATTTTGTAGAGTCTATTTGCTCCTTTATCTGTTCAAAAACTTTCATTTTTGTGGCTTTCTATAGTGTTTTCTGTCTAAAGAGTGTAGGCTAATAGCTTTAGTATCCCCACCCTCCGTCCCTGTTGGTGTCTTGTTGTTATACTTGGTGGCTTTGCAGTTGCCCACCCCTACTGTAAATCTGATCTGGGACACTCCTCCCAGTCTAGTGTCATTAGCTCATTCTACCTAATACAGAGAGAACATCTGAGAAGGCCTTCTGTTCCACCTTTTTCCATTTAAAAAAAAAAAAAAAATTGCCTGAATCTCCTTGTGTTCTGACTGTGCTTCTCAAACATTTTGGAAATATAGAGTATATTTTAGAGCATTCATTATAACTGTATTTGCCTTAATATTGCTACAACTCAAGTGTTCTAGGTTCCACTGCATCTGAACTGTTTGTGTGTTTTAGCTGCTTTTCTGTATATATAGACTTCTCGGTATATGTAGAATAGCTACTTATTCTGCTGTATTACTGCCTCTTAAATTGTTTTTCAGTTGTGCACTTGCCTTGCTTCATTTAAAAAGTTTTAAATTGCTAATTTTGTAGTGTTTTAATTGCATTTACTATTTAGGACTACACACTCAAGTGTGTTAGCCTTTTCTGTGCTTATTTACTGTATTATTGCATTGTTTAGCCTGTTTTAATAAAAAAAAAATACTGTCTTGTTTGCTCATTTCCCACCTTCCCTAGCCAGTACATATCCCAGGCTTTGCTTGTCTCAGGACTTTATTTTCTGTGTCCAGAGCTATCCAGACCTTGCTTTGGTAGAGGGAAGTCCTACTGCTTACCAGTGGGAGTGGTGAGCATTGCACTGCCTATCTAACACTAGAGGAGTGGTTTCCAGCTCTGAAATTGTAATTTTATTAGCCTTTTGGGCTGATTTCTATCCCTTTCAACTTCCTGTCTTAAAAACGTGTGTGTTTGCACATTTTTCGCATCGTGCAGCACCGTGAGGCTACAGTTAAACTATTCCAGGTGCCAGAAAGTCTGCTCTTCAAATTTTCCCTTAGAATTAGCTGGTTTCTCAGTAGTAGCACTACAATCTGAACCCCTGTGACTACCACTTGCTCTAGAACCTGCTGGAAAGCACTAGGAAGCCTGAAACTGATACAAGCACTCAACTCTCCTTGTCAATAAGGAGAAATTAATCATAGGCACTAAACAGCCTATAATTTCAAAGTACCTTGCAAAGGTAAGGGAAAACAGCTCTTATACTTTACAAAAAAAACACTTAAACAGGCATGTCCAAGGGACAGCTTCTGGTGATTTCTCCTGTCCACCTGGTGAATCTGGGCATTCTGGGGCAATGCAGCAACTGCCTCATGTATACAGACAACCCTCTCCTCCTACCATCTAACACTACAACCTGCGAGAGATGCACTTTCATAGCCAAACTGGAAGTAAAGCTCTCTCCAGCCAAGATTGTGCTAGACAGTCAAGAGGAGAAGGTTAACACCTGCACTACACCTCAAGCAACTCTTAGCCCTTCAAAACCCACACCATCAACACCCACACATTGTAACATTAAACCCACATATATGGAGGCCCTTAATATTAATCTGTCCAAGCAACAAGGGACCTCCGAAGCTGAAATGCAAACAAACACCAGTCACAACCAAAGTGACACATAGCTTACAACACCAGTGTGCCACTCAACAACAGCCCCTAAGGCAAGACAATGTACCTAACACTTTAGTCATAGATGACTCTATAGTCAGGCACACTGATGTCCCACTCACCAGGCTGAACAAGGAGAAAATTACAGTCAGCTTCCTGTCAGGTGCCAGGATCTGCCACATAACACATGCACTCAATTCACTCCACAACAAGTACAAATACGACTCTGTCATTGTCCATGCTGGAGTGAATGACTTGAGACGTACCTCCCTGGACTACATGAAAACAGACATGGAAGAGCTCTCGGATCATGTGTCCCAGACAGGTAAGACCCTAGCCCTGAGTAGCATCCTGCCTTCGCCCAGAATGATACTACAGTATAAGGACAAAATGATTGACTTCAACAATTGGCTAAGCTTCTGGTGTCATTCAAAGGGGATCCAGTATCTATCTGCCTGGGAAGACATGATCGACAAACCACGAGGCTTTGCCAGAGATGGTCTGCACCTGTCACCCTTGGGATTCAGGTTACTGGCTAAAGCTCTTGCCACCCCTATAGTGCCTTTTTTAGGCAAGGTTCAAAGGACAAAACCACCACCGTAACAGATACAAGCATGCACAATCTGAAGGTAATGCTACTCAATGCTGGAAGTCTAAACCTCAAAATACACTCTCTCAAGGCACTCCTAAAAATGGAGAACATCGATATCTGTGCAGTAACTGAGACTTGGTTCAAGGCTCCAGAGAGCACCCCTACAATACCAGGCTACAACTCTTACCACACTTTTTGGCCACAAAACCAAGACCGAAACACTAAAGGTGGAGGAGTGTCCATATTTACCAAGGATATTCACACCTCCAGGCTAGTTGCCCAACACAATGCATCTGAAATTCTCCAGGTGCAAATGACACTAGGTAAGACTGCAATCCAAATTGTAGCTTGCTACAGATTCCCCACCATGCCCCAAGATTCTCACTACACCTTTCTAAACATATTGGAAAATATTAAGATACAACCAAACACCCTAATACTGGGTGATTTCAACTACCCTGCCATTAACTGGGAAAACTACTCGGGTACCAACTCCTTTTCCCAACGGTTCTTGGAATTCATAAATTCCAATGCCCTGGATCAACTAATCCATTGTCCCACCAGGGGCTCCAATTTCCCAGACCTGGTCATTACCAACATGGGAGATAGATGCTCCACACCAATGGTCATCCCCTTATTGGTCAGATCTGACCATAAGCAAATCACCCTTGACATCCACATCCCACCCCCACCCCCCAGTAAGGAAACCTCCTTAAAAACTTCTCCAAAGCCAACTTCATGCTACTGAAGTCAGAAGTGACAAACTTCATGACACCCATGCAGGCGAGATCTGAAAGATCGACTGCAGAATCTTACACTAAGGCACTGTACGAGCACATCCACTCGTGCATGAATCATGCCATCCCAAATAAAACCAAGATGCTCTCCTACAAAAAAAGGAAGCCAATCTGGTGGTCCCCTGCTATAAACAAACTATACAACAGAAGGAAAAAACTCTTGCAGAAAAGAGAAAAATCCCAGGATGCAAAAAACTCCCTCACCAGCCTCAGTAAGAAGCTGAGATCCCTCATAAAATCCTCAAAAGCTAGTTACAAAAATAAAATTGCCAAAGATGCCAAAGACAACCACAAGGCATTCTATAGTTATGTCAATAATCTAAATGGCAATGCTTAGATCTGCTCTGAGCTTCAACAGAATGGCATTAAATATACTGATCCCAAGGATATTGTCAATATCCTGGCAGATCGATTTAGTGCCAACATCACCCCCCTCTCACCCCCTAAAGGACCCATCTCAATGCCAAAATATTGCCAAATGCCGGTAATCATGGCCACACATGTAGAAACCACACTCTTCAAAGCTAAAAATACAGCATCCATGGGACCAGATGACATCCCAGGCTGTGCACTACATGAACTACAAAATGAACTGGCACTTCACCTAAGTGTCATGTTTAATCATAGCCTCACCTCAGGCTTCATGCCCACTGAGTGGCGCACAGCTACAGTTATCCCTCTCCACAAGGGGGGATCCATCTTGGATCCCAGGAACTACCATCCCATTAGTCTGATGAGCCTGATCTGTAAGGGCATGGAATGCATTATCATGAAACTTATAAACAAAGACATTGGCAACCTTCAAACACTGGACCCCGCCCAGTTTGGGTTTGTGAAGGGCTGATCTTGTCTCCTGAACCTGATTGACTTCTTTGAACCAGTCTCCAGAGCTGTGGACGAGGGTAAGGCGGTCCACACAGCCTATCTGGACCTTGCCAAGGCCTTCAACACCATCCCCCGCTTTGGAATCATCGATAAACTTACTAAGCTGGCCATAAATCCCTATGTCACTCGATGGGTTGCAAACTGGCTTACTGACAGAACCCAGACTGTAAAAATAGCTGACTCCAAATCCAGATCCAGACAAGTGACAAGTGAAGTACCTCAGGGTTCAGTCCTGGGAGCACTCTTGTTTGGCATCTAGTTCTCTGAAGTACAGGCCAACACTAAGGGACTCTGGCTAGCAAAGTTCGCAGATGACTGCAAACTGGGAGCCATTATTGAATCCCCAAATGATGTGGATATTCTACAAAAGGGCCTTACAGAAACAGATGCCTGCTGCCAGAGCCATGGGCTCAAGCTTAATGCCAAGAAATGTATAGTTATCCCCTTTGGAAAAAAACATGTACCCATGAATTATCACTTAGGTGGCAGTACACCAAACATCGAAAGTGAGATGAGAGACTTACGGACACAGGTGGACAGTGGTCGCACTTTCCATAACCACATCGCTACAATGGTCAGGAAATCCTTCTATGTGGCAAACCTCATCACTAAGGGCTTTTCATCCAGAAAAAAAGGAGGTCATTGTCCCACTGTACTCATCCCTCATTAGACCCATTATAGAGTATAATTTGGTATGTACCTCACAAGACATCTGCAACAGCTGGAAAGGCCACAGAAATGCCTCACTAAAAGAATCACAGGCCTAAAGCAGATGCCGTATGCTGACCATCTATAAAAACTCCAGCTATGCTCTGTGGCATATCGTCTACTCAGAGGTGATCACTGCTTAACATACAAGGCCATGTCAAACCCTGAGCTGTTAGACATGCTCCACTTAAAGAAATCCCAATCCCTCAGAGACACACGCTCCAGGGATCTAAACCTTGTCATCACAATGAACAAAACATGCTGGAGGGATAGGTTCCTGACCTAGAGACTCCCCATACTCTGGAATAGACTGCTCATATATGTCAAGCAGAGCACCTCCTTGGCCCTCTTCAAAGGGAACCTTGATGATTGGATGGGAGATAAGAAATTCACCCCAGGGATCATGTCAGTTGCCTGCTAGACAGGGGTCCAGAGAAGTAAATATTGTGGGAAGAAATATCCAGGGAATTGTTATGGCTAGGCTTGTATAGGCCCTAGGGCCGATAGCCTACTACCAACCTATGAACCTATGAACCTATGAATACTGACACAGATTGCTGCACTAAACTCATCTAAGAAATGGACCCGTTCATTCTGACAGTGTACCTCTTCAAAAGACTTCACTAACAGTAGGATCAGAAGTAAGTTCCTTGAAATGTTTCTTTTACCTTTCAACAGTTTCCACATCAGTGATCAACATTTCCCTACCTTTGCTGACCACCTCTATATGGTCAAGTAGATGGATTAGTTACAGAACCTCTATGGCACCATCCAAAAGTACATCTCCATGGCCTCACCAAACTCTTCACCCCTCCAGGCCTTTTCTTTACTGACTACAGAACTTGCTTCATTCCAGGCCTGTCATTACCTTTCAATCAAGTTCAGTACACCCCCCCCCCCACTAGCATCACACAGAAAGACCCAGTCTTTAATTTGAGAGCCTCTCTCAAAATTTCAATAGATCTTAAGGCTGTTGCTATAGCAACCACGGACTATGTTTTTATGCACTGGTGGTCACCTCACTTACTAAGTTCCTGAACCTCCCACCACCCCGACAGCCCAATGAAACTCACCAGTGAGTGGTGATCACTTCACAGCACTTCTCTTGACTTTTGACCCAGTGATCCAGAACATAGGACTTCTGATCTGACCTTTGGCCCAAGATACTAAGGTAGCAGGTGATCTTATGAGTAGCTCCACATTTGCACATAGTGTTTATTATGGCCAGTCCATGACTATCACAGACATCCTGTACTAAAACACATCTCATATTCAATTGAATGCTAGAGATGTGGACACCCTGATGCTGACTAGATACATATGGTTGTTAATTGCAAAATAATTTCCGATTTGGTTAGATTTTAAATATCTTTGTAAAGCTCTATGGAATGACAACTGTATAATTTCTGACTCCCTTATCCTTTTCAATGTTCCTGTTCCTGAAATCATTCCTAAAAACCAAACATTTTTACTATGGTCTATCCTCTCTATAGCAAGGAACATTGTTACTAAAAATTGGAAATCCCAATCTACTCCTGTCTTTAAAGTTGAGTTTATTTATTTTGTGAAATACATTTGTAAGAATGAGATTGCTGCTGTAAAAGCAAGGACTAACAACACACCTCATCATTTAATTGCTTGGACAAAATGGTCTAATATGTTAGAGAAATATTAAGTGTTGTCCTATGTATATTATTTATTTTTAGTTGTTAGTGACATTGGATATAATTTGCTTTTTCGTGTTACTATACTGTTAAGTTATTGTATTATAAAATGAATAAAGACATTTTGGAAAAAAAAAATTAAAAGAAAGTCAAGCCTCTGAGTCATGCCTCTCCAGCTACCCTCCATCACTCTCCATGTTCTCCAGCTACCTCCATCACTCTCCATGTTCTCCAGCTACCTCCATCACTCTCCATGTCAGAGAGCTGAAGAGTCTCAGTAAAATGTTAGAGTTATTTGTAGTACCCTATCAAGCACCACAGACATGGCTATCAAGAAAGTGAGACACTCTGAATACCTGTCAGAGCCAATTTAACAAACAAACAGCAGGCAGACATCTCATTTCATGCTGCTTTACACATCTTGTTTACTGGCATTAACTTCAACAGTGTCCTACATCCAATTAGGGCCTGTCTTGAGGAGCTACTTCAGAGCAGGAGTAAGTCTACCCATGATATGAGGTATGTGGTTTCAGAACCAGTGCTTTGTGTGCACATGCATCACCAACGGGTTCCCTATTAGATGAATGAATGCTTAAAATGTTGAGTACGACATGCTCGACAGCTTTTAAGTGAACCTTCATCTAAGCGAATCCTCATAATGTCAAAACAAGGAGTTTTGAAAAGTTATAGCTGGCCAGTCATCAGGAAGCCAACTACTGATGTCAGAATGTTCACCCTGACTAGCTGTTACTACAGTCCTCCATTGTGGTGCGGTCTCGTCGTTCACCCTGTGTAATGTTATGACAGTCCTCTACTGTGGTGTGATCTTGCAGTTGGTATATTTAAGTAGGGGGGTGTGGAGGCTACAGCTGCACAAGTTGGGTGGTGTAGGGTGCAAAGCCCCTCACTTTATTTTTTTTTGTTGATTTTTTTTTTTTGGGGGGGGTAATGATATACAGTACATTTTAGCCATCAGCCATTGGCTTCCTGATGGCTAGCCAACTATAACTTTTTGAAACTCTGTTTTGACATTCTGGAGTTTCACTTAGATGAACGTTCACTTAAAAGCTGTCGAGCTTGTCATACTCAACATTTTAAGCATTCGTTCATCTAATATAGACCCTCACCAATGATATTATGATGATATTTTTGAACTTCCGCTTGCAGTGACATAACTTTCTATGTCTCCAATTTCTTTCTTTTGAAATAGTCTGCAGAGACATTAATTTAGAAGTCCTTTTTAACTGACTTTCAGCCAACTCTTTATATTTTGATAAGCTTCATTGTCTATCCATTTGTTTTTCTTTGCTCTTACATCTGTAAAAAATGTGAAGCTCTCTATGACTTTGGTATTATTTCTTTAATTTTCTTTTGCATTTTTGATTGTCTTTCCTAGTTCACTGTACATTAATTGCAGTGTTCTTTGCCCTTCTTCTTCTGCTTTGCCTACATTTCTCAAATGCCATATAAATATTCATTTATTGAGTTGTGTTTCTTTTCAGTAATCCATAGTCCTACAAAGTTGTTCTTTTGAGCAGGCCTGAATCTACTAATATTATAACTCATCCCAAAGCTGTTCATCCTTAGAGTTGTTTTATATTAAGCTGTGATGCCCCCTGCACTGGCCCAGTAATCAAGGGGCCTCAGTCCTCACCACTGGCAACAGTGAAGGACGTACACAATGGGAGGATGACAAGTACAGACACAGTAAAGTACAATTTCTCTTAAGAGCACACAGAGATCACAGTCAGTCAAGGGCTGGTTTTGCCCTCTTTCTCCAGATCCTGAATAAGACTCCCCACTGGCACAGGTATAGGGTTGAGATCTCAGCCAAGTGATCAAGTCACACCTCCAGCACCCTCTCTGTCCAACCATTGCTTTGTGTCCCTGCCCAAGTAGCTGACACACACACTTTGGGATTTGATTTATATACAAACACACACACCTGGGAAAGACTGGCACAGATTTTCTAGCTATGCCCCCTTCTGCCCAAACTATAAGGTAGTTATCACTGTCACCAACCAACTCTTTATCAGCTGCTTTAAGGCCCTTCCCAAAGGATGACCAATCCTACTGTGTAATGTTACTATTATCCAAATGGTAAGTGTGACCAAGAACAAGGCTATTTAGGAGTGGCCTGTACAGTGTCACCAAATACATATACAAGTACTCTAAGAGGTTAAATATGTGTCACAAATATCAGCCACCAAGATAGGTTTAAATGTATTTAATAATAAATAATAAAAGAACAAGACAATACTCAAAACACCAGAGTTCAGAATCACAGGAAATATTTTAAAACAATATTGCAGGACAGTCTCAAATAAATACAGAAAACATCTAAACTAATCTTTGCTATATTCCTACCTAGATCTAAAAGATACTGTGTCCTAAATAATTTACTTACAGAGCAAGGCAAATGCAGATGAGTGGATGTTCTTGCCAGGTCCAAGACAAAACACACATAAGCAACAGAATGCCAGGCTATGATTATATCACACAAGGAAGGGTGGATTACTTCAAAGTCAACTGTATGCCAGCCCCTTGGATGCTGCAGGACATAAATGGTGAATACATAAACCAATCCTTCAAGTTAAACTTCTGAGAGTAGCAATGGCATGTCTAATGTTCATTACCCTCCTGCGCAAGACTTGTTGCGTTAAACTACTATGAAATCACACAACTGGGGCAATAGGACAGAGATGGAGCTCAAGGAAGCAACATTACCAATAAGGCCCAACTGCAAATAAGTCAGTAAAGTGTACCCAGATCTCTAATGGCTGTGCCAGTTTTATATGGGATGTCATTTGTATAGTACAAACTAAGGAAGTCCTGATTTACAAGTAAAAGCACACTGCAATGTTTGCCATTCAGTTTGAGCCCATGGTTGTTATGACAGACACCAAAGTGGTTCAGCTCTTGGCATAAGCAGGAAAGTCCATAATGGCACTCAATTTGTCATCCGCAAGCCTGGATAGACAAAGTCCTTTTGACTTCTAGTTCAGTAGATAGCAAAGGGGGGTAGGGCATCAAGCTGTGAGACACACCTTTTGACTTTTTTTATAAACAGTGTATGCCAACAACCATTTTTGCATGTGTTCTTCTCATAATCCAGTAACCAATCCAGTAGACAATATATGCATTAATCTTTAGTTTTGATTATTTTGTCAATAATACCTGCAAGGAGTTGTGTCAGAGGCTTTTTCTATTCACCACTTTTTCTGTAGGACCCTCCCTAATGGCTCCACTATCACTACCCCACCCTTCAATCTGCATAGGTGAGAGCTGGGCATCCTGGGATAGCCAAGAGCCATATAGCCCATTTATTCCTCCAGCAGTTAACAACTGTGTTGTAAGGAATGGACCTGCTAAGGGCTCCAGTAGAGTAGCCTCTCTCACTCCCCCTAGTCAGCTCCCTTGACCTCCATAATGCTGTCTGACCACAGGAAAGTGTGTGCACCTCCCCCACCACACACTCACACACACACACACACACACACACACACACACACACACACACACACACACACACACACACATGTACACTACTTCACTATTTGCTAAGTACTGCACACAGAACTTGGCAGAGTATGCTCTGCAGGCTTATGCTCCATGGATGTAACACCCAGTGTTAGGTGTCACTCAAGTGGAGAGCTAGAACCTTCTTTGGGTGAGCTGTCTCAACCCTCCCCCACAGAACTGATGCCGCTAATCAAACATGAGTTATCTGGGGCTCGATCACAGCTTTATTCCCCTGTGCTAAGAAGCAGACTAAGAGTCAAACGTTTCAGCCAGATCCAAATGGATAGTATGGACAGCCTATCCCTTGTCCAGGACATCAGTAATCCTTTCAAAAGACTTCAACTTAACTCAGAACAAATAATGTATCTTTCATGAAGTGAAATAGATTTGAATCAAGGGACTGAAGGTCACTAATTTAATGTTCTATGTTCTTACAAATGATACTAGTAATACTAGATTCAGACTTATGGGCCTTTTATTCCCAGGATCTGTTGTGGGCGCCCTTAGCATTGACACCACTATAGCAGTTCTCAAATCTCTGGCATGTAACCTGTGGAGAGACTGACACTAAGCAAGATAAAGTTAAAAAAATGAGATAAGCTATGTTTAGCACTTACCAAGAGGCAATGGGGGATGTTAGAAGAACCCATGGAGTTAACGTTTTCCCAGATTTTTTTTCCAGTAAGGAATGGACCTGCTAATGGCTCCTGTATAGTTGCCTACTTCAGCTCTCCCCCTCCCCTAGTCAGCTCCCTTGGGGGTGGGAAGCTTGCTTAATGGCTAAGATGTTTACCTTACAGACACAAGGTGCAGCATTTGATTCTCACATGGAGTAGGTGGCTAGGCTTAAAATGGCTCACCAAGGCAGTTAGCCCAGTACTAATCTCTGAACCTATCTATGAACCAGTGTGGACAGAACCTAATCTACACCAGTTTGGGGAGGAGGGGTGGATTGAAATGGCAATTTTGGAACAGTGGAGTAAGTGGGTGAGTTAAAATTAGAGCTCATTTTTTCAGCTCAGATGTTGACACTGGCTGATGAATCAGAATAGTTGGTACCATTACTAATCAGCTTGGAACAGCCCTGTGCACTTTACATTTGCATTTTCTAATATAGGTAATGATTTGTACGGTGAAAGTTAAGTTGAAAGTTAACCTTGTACTTTTTAATGGCATAGTTGACATTTTGCTAGCAATCTAGACCCTTTCTATGCTGGGGAAAAGGAAATGGATCACCTAGAGTGAGTAGTCTGTCCTTTTGTTATGCACTTTATTCATATATGAATTCCACCATATAGGATTATTATTGAATTTCACATTACAAATATCATGGATAGGAACAGATGCTTTTATACAGCTATTTAGCTTTGAAGTACAATTTGGAAACATATGTGATGTCATTGGTATTGGGGTCATGGGGGTAGTCACATTTGAACTTCCTTATATTGTCAGTAAATGGCATGAGAATGGCTTAAGGAAAATCCTGACATATAGTTTATAGGTTCATAGGAAGTTACTAGGCTAGCGGCCCTAGAGCCCTTACAAGCCTAGCGATGTTAATCCCAAGTTGCCTCAATTGTCTTCCGTTAGATGGACATAATTCACAGAGCATGTCTATAATATAATATAATAATCACGGACTACCAGTGGTGGCTGGTGACTTCAAATCAAATGGGGGAGTGCAGAAGACAGCTGAAAGGGTTGGGTCAATGGGAATAGGTGTGGCCAACTAAAAGGGGAAGGGGTTATGCTCAAAACCACAAAAACTGTAACTTTAATTAAATACGCTGCCCTGGGTGTCAAACTGTCATTATGACAGTCCGATCAAGACAAAATGAAGTGTAGAAGAAAAAACTATTTCAATGCATTGGCTGCAGGACAGCTTACTTAATATCTAGATGGAAACAAAAAGGCTGTGAGGCATGAGAAAATAAATTACTTTTTAAAAACATTACTGGAATGCCAGTCAAAATCAAGTATAAGAAAAACAAGCAGCACTCAACTCAAACCACTTCTCCTTGCACTGCAGTTCTAATTATAATTTATATTCAGCTTTATTAAAGTACCAAGTAACATGCTGAAAGTAGCAATCTCTGTGATATCCCCACTTGTAAAAATGTTTCTTATTCAAAAAAGACCTGCTGCCTGACAACAACTATCTATTTGTTTCATGGGAAAAACATGATCAAAGTAAAAAATGAAAAGCAAACAAGAAACAAGCTCAAGATACACTGCTTAAAGGATTACTGCACAGGTTATGGACCACACATGATAGATTGGCATTCTGTTTAGGTTACATGTAAAGCCTGCAAAGATGACTGCAAGTCTTCAACAAATGTAATGAGCTTCTTAAAAAATGCAATCCTGTCCTTTATTACAAATACTGTCATATGCATTTCAATGCTCAAGGCTTATATGTTATCTAGTTATGTAAATATCCTCTGCATGGCAACAACAGAAAGGCTTTCAATGTTTGCAATTCTTTAACAGTATGCTTATTAAAGCTTACTTGCATCTTACAATCTCAGGCAAGCTTACCTGATGGTCATTAAAGCATTGCTACTTAAACACAGAGCAACATGCACTTTCTGAATAATAATAAGCAAAAATCAACAGTATAAAAATATGACAGAAAGCAGAACATTCTGCAAAATCAAGGACAGATGAAAAGCCACTGTAGTACTTGTGACTACCTTGGATAGGGAGATACTCTGCACATTTACACTGCATAACTGCTCCTTGCCTTGCTTGGACACATCCAGAGCCACTACATGGAGGAGTGGGGTACAACAAGTATGTCACAATTTGAAATGTTTCTGGCTGACTGTGATGGCTTTGACACATTTGTCATACCTCTCAACCTCAGAGCAAGAAATCTGGGCAAAGTCATACATAGAAGTGGGACAACGGCCCAAAAATAAGGACAATTTTTAAATATTGCTCTTAGACAGATAATAGAATAGTAGGTCTTGCATTAGTATGAATTTTCTGAAGGGTATGAAATCTGAAACTCAAATGTCTGTCATTATTTTCTAACTTCAGTCTTAAATAATTTGCCACTAATTTGCCAAAAAAACACAATTTTATGAAAAACAGACCAAAAATGTGATGCAAAAATATAAAATAGCCATACAATACAGCTGGGAACCTGTCAAAGAAGGGACACTTTTTTAATATTAGTACTGCTAACTTGAGCAGCTGACAAAATAAAAGAATCTACATGCATTTCTGAAATAAAAGTAATCTATAACTCTTGATTATTACAGTTATTTATTAATTGTAAGCCCTTCACATCTTCTTCCAAAATTGCCATTTTGTGGAGGGATTATTAGGGGAAGAGCAACATTTTGAGCCAAAATTGGAGACAGTTGAGAGGTTTGGATATGCCTAAGTCTATAAAGCAATTTATTTGCAGATACCTCTCAACCTGTTAATGCAGGAAATTTGGACAAGGCCAAATATATTGGGGGAACATATAAACAGTACTAAAAATTGCTCTTGTATAAACTGAGACAATTGATAGAATAACAGGTCTTGCTTTAGCATGCATTTTTCTGAAGGTTATGGAGTCTGAAACTCAGTGTCTGTCATTATTTAGTGACTTAATTCCTAAATGATTTGCAAGAAAACCACAAGTTTTAGGAGGAACAAACCACAAATAAGAAGCAAAAATCTATTCATTCTGCAAAAATCTGGACAGCTGAGAGGTATAGTTCAGCCGGGACTGTCTTTGAGTTTGCCACCCTTCCCCCCTCACAAAATCATAGTTGAATGGAGCCTCCCCCCTGCAGCCATTCCAATGAACCATTGCTTGGCTATTTCACCCTATTTACCATAAGCACTAATGTGCATACTGCTTTACTTCTGCGATGATTTGGACTTCATTTGAAGGTTTTATTTTGCATTTTACAGCACAAACACTAATAGATATCTGCTAAACAAAGCAATGCAGTCTCACAATGAACATAGACTTAGCATTAAAACGTATCTGCCCTTGAAACTCCTATTCATTGAAACAGCATTGAAACCCACATTCAAAGAAAATACATTTTGCCAGTGGCAGATAAAGATTAACTTTGGGTTTGGGCTGTTTTCAGATCACAGGCCCCTTGCACATGAAATATACACTTGTTCTTTGATACACCTTCCTGATTGTATTAAATTATATTCCTTGTACAATACAGTACTGTTTTAGAAGACATTTTAAATTTATTGTTTTGAACATTTTTCCAGTAAACAATGTAACAAAATGCATTCACCAATAATGACAAAACAGCCCAATTCAGAACATTTCCATTATAAAAGTCTACTCAAACTTCTACAGTCCACCAGTATCAGTAAATATGCACAATCTCTGAAGAAGTAAAAGTCATCTAAATAATTGCACATTAAAGAGATCTGTAACTAATGAAGATGTTTGCTAGTAAACAACTTCGTATTTCATTGTTTCATCTACAAATAAAGTGCCTGTTGCCCTTGAGGAATAAATTGCATATGTTACACTACAAAAATGATAAGCTAGTAATATTGCAATAGGGAATGGATGGCAAACTGATAACAGGTTCATAGTTACTAAGTATGCTCGCCAAAAAGGACTGCAACACCCACCCCTTTTGCAACACAGTACAGCATCAGCAATGCATCTACCTACTGTGGGAGTAGAACCCACTGCCTTCTGCATCAAAAGCAAGTATACTACCTGTTGTGCTATTAACAATGCAAGCCGACACAGCATAAGTAGCACTAAACATTTGCTCCCCTGCAGCTCTCAGCTCCTTTTAAAATCTACTCAACACTCAGCTGTATCTCTGAACTTTGCATCACAAGAAATATAGAAAAAGCCAACATTTATTGGGGGGGGACAAAAGCCCAAAAAACAGGGACACATTTTAAGCATTGCTTCTATAATGTTGGAAAGTTACTAGAAAAAAATGCTGTGCTACCACCATACATTTGACTGCCAAGTCTTGAACCCAGGACCCTATGCAAAACAGTCAGAGCAACATACCACTATGCCAAATCAGCTGTTTTGTGAAAGAGAGGAAGACTGAAACTTAAATGGCTACCATTTAGTGAATTCAGTTCTCACCATAGCTGTCAACCTCTTAGTACAAAACACCTGAACAAAGCCAATAATGGGAGAATACAGCCCCCAAACATATTCAGTGAATTCAGTTCTTACTGATTGGATGGCAGATAGGAAAATGATTGGATGAGAGATAGGAAATTCACCCCGGGGATCATGTCAGTCACCCTGCTAGACAGGGGTCCAGGTAAGTAAATATTGTGGTAAGAAATATCCAGGGAATTGTTATGGCTAGGCTTGTATAGGCCCTAGGGCCGATAGCCTAGTACCAATCTATGAACCTATGAACCATAACTCTCAACCTTAGCACAAAAACCTGGACAAAGCCAATAATGGGGGAATACAGTCCTAAAAATAGGGACACATTTCAAATATCCATCTTATAAACTTAGAAAATTGTTAGAATAAAAGGTTTTGTGCTACCATGTACTTTCTGAAGTATACGAAGTCTGAAATTCAAATGCTTGTCATTTTTATTTATTTAACATTTGTTAACCAGGAAAGTCTGACTTGGAACAAAAGCCAGTTTTTATCAGAGGCCCAGGGAGAAACACTCCAGACACATGTCTTTGTAAGATTGGCGGACACCAGAGCAAACCCACACAAACACAGGGAGGACATGCAGCCTCTATATAAAAGGCACCCCAGCCAAAAATCAAACCAGAGAACCTATAGCTGTCAGGAAACAATGCTACCACTGCACTACTGACTTTGTAAAGACACAAAAATACGGAAACCACAGATTTTATGAGGAACAGAACAAATATGAGACAAAAATTTGCACATTTTTTTACAAATGGTTGTGGGTAGGGAATTCAGGCTCTTTCCATCTGGGCCAAAGGTAAAGGGTTCAAGCCTGTTCTCTACCCACCACCATATAGCAACTGGGGCATTACACACACACATACACTTAGTAAAGTCAGTTGTGTTCCATACCTCAGTCGGTAAAACACATCCAAGGAAATGGTAACATCCATCCATCCAAAGCCTGTAAAATGCACCCAAGCAAGTCCTTGTCTGTAACATCCATCTAGGCAACCCAAAGCCCACAATGCGAGCAAGTCCTAACCACAAAAGCAGAGCAAGCTGGGTGCTACCCAGCCTGCAGACGTTGCAGTCTGATCCCCCTTCAAGTCTAGGCAATTGTGCTGCTGAATGCTCCCTTGCTAATCCAGACTGCTGGTGAGACAGTCTGGATTCTTTGCACATGTCCCAGACTGGTTCGCCAGCAGCCCAGATATTGGGAAATGCCACAAGTGCACATGCGTGATGTTCCATGACTCGTGTTTGTTTTTATTTTTGTATTTTCTTTTATTTTATTTTTTCTTTTCTTTTTTTTTTGTTTACAGCTGGGGGGCTGCAATCCTGTAGCCCAATAGCACAAGCCGCCCCTGTAGACTACTCCTGTCCATGAGGGCCTGGGTACCACCCGTGGGGTGAATCTGCAGTCTCCCATCTATTTGTCTAGGTTGTGCTTGAATAGGGTCAGTGACTAGCTCTGATTCATGTGAATCGGAAGTTTATTCCAGAATAGCGACAATCTCTGGGAGATATACCTGTCTCTCCAGCATGTTCTCTTAATATCACAGGCTTGATTAAGATCCCTAGAGTGAGTGAATCTTGTGCCATTTGACTTTTGGATGTGCAGTAAATCCATCAGGGCTGGGCCAGAGACTACCCTGTAGGCCAGGCACAAGTCATCTCTCAGCAGCCTGTACGATACAGAGTACCTTGACAAGGCTTTCAGTCAATCCACGTAAGTCATGGTTTGGAGGCCCTATATTTTCTTGTTGAGAAAATCTTTGTGGCCTCTCCAGCTGCTGCAGATGTCTGTTGAGGTACATACAGTAGGGAGAATTGTACTCTATTAATGGTCTGATGAGGATCGAGTACAATGGAGTTATAACATCCTTAGAACTGGATGTGTTGCCCTTTCTTATAAGATATGCAATGTAGAAGGCTTTCCTTGCCACCATGGAAACTTGGTGGTTGAAGTTCAGATTGCCATCTACCTGTATTCTCAAATCTCACACCACTGAGTTTGAACTTAGGGGGGGTGTAGTCAATATTGTAATTAGCAGAGAATTCTGCTTTGCCAAAGGGGATAATAATGTACATTTTTTGCCTATAGTTTTAGACTGTGGCTTTGGCATCAGCCATTTGTCTGTATTAGCCCCTCCTGTAATGTTAACTTCACTGAGGGACTCAGTTATTGTACCTAATTTGCAATCATGAGTGAACTTAGCAAGTCAAAGGCCATCTGCTTTAGCCAAGACTTCCAAGTAATAGATTCCAAATGGGAAAGGGCCCAGAACAGATCCATGTGGTACACTATTGGTGACCGGTTTACTGGTAGAGGTGGAATCACTAACTTTGTCTGTACATATTCTGCTGGTGAGGCATTTGGCTACCCATCTAGTGACATAAGCATTAATCCCTAGCTGGGAGAGTTTCTCAATAATATCTGAGTGGGGAATTGTGTCAAAAGCCTTGGCTAGGTCATGATAGGCAGTATATGTGCTGTCTTACCTTCATCCAGGGCTTTAGAGACTTTCTCAAAGAAGTCTACTAGTTTTAATGAGCATGATCTACCATTAATGAAGCCAGACTGGGTTGGGTCTAGAGTTTGAAGGTCACCTATGTCCTTGTTGATAAGGTCCATGATGATTCTTTCCATAGCCTTGCAGATGATGCTGGTTAGACCTATGGGTCTATAGTTCCCAGGGTTGGTTGATGGCCCCCTTTGTGCAAGGTGGATTAATGTTGCTATTTTCCTCTCTGATGGAACAAAGCTAGTTCTCAGGCTATGGTTAAAGAACATTGGGGTCCGCTAGATCCTGTTTTAGATTGCTTAATAAGCAACCTGGGATGTTATTTGGTCTCATTGAGGCCATGTTTTTGACCTTGGAGAGTGCAGATATGACCTGACCTCTATAGATATAGAGGACTGGTGTCAGGTATGCTTGGAGGTAGGGCTGGTGGGCACGGGGGGGGGGGGGTTTGCTCCAAATCTGTTGGCTAGCAGGTTGGCAATTTCCTGTGGTACAGAATGAGTGGTGCCATCTACTACAGTCCAGTATAGCTGAGCATTCCCTTTTAGAACTTTGACATAGTTAAAGAATGCCTCATGATTATCCTTAGCTAGAGATGCTATTTTACCTTTATAATTAGCTTTAGAGGACTTTACCAAATTTCTGATTTGCTTGCTCAGCCTGTGGAGGGAAGTCTTTCTCTCATTTTTTTTTTTTTTTGAGGACTTGGTTTTAATCTGGTAAGGCACATCTGAGTCTATACATATGCTTAAGTGCTTATACAGGGCATTTGTGTACACCTCTGCATTGAAGTTATTGCTGTCTAGGTTTGCAGGGGGTATGCAACTTTTGATACCATTGCTTAGTAAGATGTAGTTTGCTTTGGAAAATTTTTAACTTTTTTTGCTCCTGTGGTGGTGACAGATTCAATAGTTACTTCAAACGAGACTGATTTATGGTCTGACCTTTCCATGGAGGGCATCACACAGGGGGGAGTGCAGTGACCCCCCCCCCATGTTGGTGAGTACCATGTCTAGGACATTTGAGTCCCTTGTGGGGGTGTACATTATCTGTTTCACAGCATTTGTATTGACAAAGTCCAGGAACCTCTGGGCAAGCATGTTTGTGCTCAGAGGGGGTTGGGAGGGTGGCCTAATGGTTAAAGTGTTTGCCTTACAAACACAAGGTGCAGGGTTTGAGTCTCACAAGGGATAATTGGCTAAGCTTAAAATGGCTCACAAGGGCAGTTAGCTTAGTACTAATCTATGAACCTATGAACCTATGTATGTCACCCAATCAATGGAAGGATAGTTGAAATCACCTATGACTAAGGTATTGGGCTGTATGGCAAGTGACTCCACTAATTCCAGGTAGGTGGCATGTTTTTCTTGGTTTATGGTGGGGGGCCTATAGCTAGCAATGATGTGTTTGGGTATTTTGCCTATAGTTAATTGGACATGGAGTAGTTCAAAAGAGTCATAGAGTCATACTGTTTGACCAGTTTAAGGGTGTACTTGGCTTTAATGAAGATGGATACACCTACATGTTTGATTCTTTCATGTTCATTTTGAAGTCTGAACGTGTGGAAGGCATTGTAACCTTGCACAGCCAGGGTGATATCCATGGCCTTGAACCATGTCTCAGTGACTGCACAGATGTCAGCATTTTCCAATGTGAAGAGAGCTTCCAGGGATTGCATTTTCATGTTTAGACTTCTAGCATTAAGCAGCAGAACCTTGACTGGATTTTGTTACATTGGAAATTTTGTTGTTTTGACATTACCTAAAAAAGGCACTATGGAAAAGGCAAGTGCCTTTGCCAGTATCTGAAAGCCTAGAGGAGAGTGGTGCAGACCATCTCTGTCAACTATGTCTTCCCAGGCTGACAGATAGTGGATCCCACTGGATTGATACCACAAACTAAGCCAACTGTTGAAGTCAGTCATTTTTGTATATATTGTGACATCATCCTGGATGAAGGTAGAATTGTGCTTAGGGCTAGAGTCATACCTGCCTGGGGCACATAAGCTAAGAGTTATGTCTTTCTTCATATAGTCCAGAGAGGTGCATCTCAAGTCACTAACCCCAACATGGACTACGACAGAGTCATAATGGTACTTGAGTTAGTTGAGTGCATGTGTGATTTGATGGATACAAGCACCTGACAGGCAGCTGACTGTGAACTTCTTGTCCAGCCTGGTGAGAGGGACATCTGTATGTCTCACTATGGAGTCGCCTATGACCAAGACATTATATTTTGAGGTGTTTTGGCTTAGAGGCTTATTTGCTGAGACACTCATGTATGTGTTATTATGTGTAGTGGTTTCTATTTACATAGGAGTGTGTGCAAGTGGTTTACTTTTGGGAGTGCAATGCACTTTCGCTACATATTAAGGACATCAGTTTTGCTTTCAGGCTCTGCAGCTAGTTATGAGTAGTTCTGGGGGGTTGGTGATATCATTAACCATACTGAGTACTGTGAGACCAGGTGGATAATAGAATTAGGTGCAGCTAACCATCCAGGACTCAATGGTGTGGAGCCTTTAAAACCCATTCTCAGAAGGCATAGACCTCACATTTAATTGTTATGATTATTTCAACTATTTAATTGTTTCATTGTATTTATATGTTGATTGGTTTATTTTTTGTATAAATACTAAGGCTGTTTAGTTATGTGTTACGTCTGAGGAAGGGTTTTATCCTGAAAGCACTAACATCTGCATTAAAGTAGTACTTGTTTTAGCCTGGTGGTCTGTGGATTTTATTCTACTTTTCTTTGTTTTTTGGAGCTGCAGACCTTTGGTCCCATCACTTTTGGACTTTTATTCTTGTTTGCTGTTTTACTAGTGAAGGTACACATGGCTAATTTTACAGATGATTCTGTTGAACTTGATTTTAATCCAGCTACACCCATAGCTAGATCTTTTCATGAAAGAATGAGAAAGCTAGCCTCTATTGACAATAATTCGCTTTTAAATGTCAATTTTTCTAAAGGCACTACAGATATTGCTGGAGCTGTGCAATTGGATAATAATGAGTGCTTTGTGAAACTGTTTACAACTTTAGAAAATGAGTTATATCACCTCAAATGGCTGTAATGGCAGCGTTTACATCTAGAGGCTTGCCTGCATTTCTGCTTTGTTCTACTGGGCGTGAGGGTCCTCAGTATACCCATCTATGGGGACTGCCACCATGAGTTGTTGGCTCACTGGCAAGAGCTCAATCTTGAGATCAGTTTCAACTATATGCACTTATTGATTGATTTTTTTCCATCCTGAGGAACAGAGACTGGCTAAATCATTGGAACAACATCAGCGGGAAATTGAAAGAACTTTCCCGAGTGAAAATTACATGCTGAAATTGGATTCACTGTTTTGTGCTGTTAGTGCCTATGACACTAAACTTCAACAAGTTAAGACTAAAAAACTTAATAGAGACTACTTGGACTTTAGCCATGGCAATATCTTTGCATGGCCCAAGGCTTCCTTGCCTAACATGAAACGGAATACAGTTAACATCAGTGAAACAACAGAAGGGATGGAATTGGCTGAGTAGGTTTGTCGGGCAGCAGTGGTCGGCCAATTGAGTTCCAGTCCCTCTGAATCAGTGAGTGTACTGACATCAGTGCCTATTTCAGCTACTTGTTCGCAGCATGAGAAGAATAAGGAGAGGATTGTGGAGATTGATTTCATTCAGCCCAGAGTTACTCCTGCTACCAGTGCTACTTGATTTCATTCAGCCCAGCGTTACTCCTGCTACCAGTGCTACCGGTTCTGACACACGTCTTGGGAGCTGGACCCAAGACTTTGTTTTCACAGTTGGTTTTTCACCATTCGCCTGTTCCAGTGAGGAAAAAGAAAGAAAAGAGAACAGATCTGGAACTGATGAGCCCAGTACGCAGGTCAGGCAGCAGAGAATGAAAATGCAGGAGACATCTGTGTGACTGCAGGTACTAACCAACTGGTTTTTAATCTCTCTAGTGTTATACTTTCTGATACACAACTATGTGTTTTGAGCAATGGACTGAACTATGTACTAGCTGCTAGACATGTGTACACAGATTTAATTATAGAGCTTAAAGAATTTGGCAGAAATTTACAATTAAAAAGGATGTTTGGTAATAGTAATGAAATGGTACACAGTGCTGACAATATGAGGAAACCTAGTTTATTTGTTCCACCCATGGATCATACGATAGAAACCTTAATTAAAACTTGTGAAGACTAGTTACGAGGTGTGGATCAACACCGTAAGAGTAAATGTTTTTGCAATCTAACGTACGAAGAACAAACAGCTTTAAAAGCTTTGCAAGATAACAGACTTAATAATATGACCAGAGGAAAGGGTGGGGCAATAGTCTTGATGGACAATAATTATTATACTGATAAAATTGTATCTATGTTGAGCTCTGATGCAACCTATGTCAAGATTAGTTCAGTGGATGTTTTGAGGATAGTGGAGCATGTTAAGGTTGTTTTTTATGTAAACTTAAAGACATTGGTATTTTAAGTGAAGAAGTATTTAATTTTGTTGACACTGATCATCTGGTAACACTGGTCTTTAAAGCCATACCCAAAATACATAAGGACTTACGTGATCCACCTCTTAGGCTTATAGTTTCGGGCAGGGGGTGGATTACTGAACATTGCTCTATGTGGGTTGAATCTAAGTTGAAGCTAATAGTATCTAGTGTACCTAGAGTTTTACAAGATAGTGCACACTTTTTAACTTTATTACATGGCATGAATTCACTAGTAATAATGTCTTCAGCGATTCACTTTTGTTAGTTACTCTGGCTGTCAAGAATTTATTCACCATCATACTGAATGACTTTGGACTTGCATCAGTTAAAAAGTTTTTGACTTTTAATGAATATTATGATACGAAAACTGTTTTGCAGATTTTATGTCTATTGGAGGTAGTACTAGAAAATAATATTGTTCTGTTTGAAAAACAACATTATTGGCAGAAATGGGGGGTTGCCATGGGCACCGCCTATGCCAATTCGTATACCAATTTGGTACTTGCACAGTGGGAAGATCTTCTTTTTAATGTTGATAATGAATGGAAGCAAGACCTTATTTTTATACGTATTTTGTAGATGACGTGTCCCTGCTGTGGGCAGGCACCTCTGAGGCTTTACAAGATTTTATTGCTTATTTAGAATGTACCACCAGTTTTCTGAGGTTTTCTATATGTCATTCATACAATGAGATTGATTTTTTAGACATTAAACTAGAATGCAATGCTGATGGGGTATTTAATACCAGAGTTTTTAGGAAAGAATGCTGGAAAAATGGTTTATTAGCAAAATATAGTATGCATCTGGGTTTTGTCTTTCAGAATATTTTGAAAGGACAGGCCCTATGGATGTCAAGATTATGTACTGATGATCAGGCTTTATTGGATGAGATGACAGGTTTTTCCTCTAGACTAGTTTCCAGAGGCTATAAACGTACTGAGGTGGATGAGGTGATCAACTTGGTGATGTGTTCTAGAGACACAGTGGCAGCACACTGATTCTCATCTGAAGGGGTTGTCAACAGGTAGCTCTCCATCACAAGGGACAATTTTAATGTCTCTAGAATTAATGGTATTGGCAAAAAAAACAACAAAAGTAAAGTTAGTTTGAATATCACCTACAGTAGTGATCTTAGATGGGTTTAGGACTTTATTAGGGGTAACTGGAAAATCTTAGTCAGATGACTCTTTGAAGGCATTAGTGGGAGATACTCTATTTTTTTCTATAAAAGGAAGAGAAACTTAAAGCAGATCCTTTGTGATAGGATATATATGAATACAAGCCACGTTGGCAAAAGAGGCACTCATCCCTGTCAATGCTGCAAAGCTTGTAGGTATATCAGTAGGGATCAAGGTTTTATACATCCTATTACCAAGATTGTATATAGCTTTAAGGGATCTGTCACCTGCCTCTCTAATAATATAGTTTATGTTTCAAAATCTGCTTGCTGTCCATTTTTTTATATAGGTAAGACCAACTGCAGGTTTAAGGACAGAATCCTAAGACATTTATCTGCGATTTGGTTAGGGGATAAATGCAATGCACTTTCTCTACATATTACTGAGTGTCAAGGACATCATTTTTACTTTCAGGCTCTGCAGCAAGTTGTGAGTAGTTCTGGGGGGGGGGTGATATCATTAACTATAGTGAGTACAGGTGGATAACAGAATTAGGAGCAGTTAGGCATCCAGGACTCAATGGTGTGGTGCCTTTAAAGTCCATTTTCAGGAGGCGTAGACCTCACATTTAATTGCTTTAATTATTTCAACTATTTAATTGTTTACTTGTATTTATATGTTGATTGGTTTATTTTTGTATAAATACTAAGGCTGTTTAGTTATGTGTTACATCTGAAGAAGAGTTTTAGCCTGAAAGCGCTAATGTCTGCATTAAGTACTTGTTTTAGCCTGGTGGTCTGTGGATTTTATTCTACTTTTTATTGTTTTTTGGACCTGCAGATCTTTGGTCCCTTCAATTTTGGACTTTTATTCTACTTTTGGGAGATCTGTGATCTTTTGGTAGGCTTCTAGTGAGTACCTCCATGTATGTGGGTTTATGTGTTATGACCTCAATTTGTATGAGAGGTGATGTGTGTATGTTAACAACCTGTTTGATGGACTGTTTGTTGTTACATGAGAGAACTGATTCCTATTTCAAAGTGTAATTACATCTCTCATATAGAGTGTTTGCTTTAGGAGTAAGTGGTTGTTAACATATAGGAGACAATTACTACATTGCCTCAGGATGCCCATGTCAATCAGGCTGGCTGGTGAAATGATGGAAAACTGCCCATCCATTAGAGGACAGTTTTACCGTATGTACTATTTGGGAAAGGATTGGGCTAGTTTGACCAATTTTTGTGCTAGGATTAACAAAGGTGCTTGTTCTATAGAAGGCTATGGATGATAAGTGTGGCAACACTGGTCAGTGCGCCTGTAGTGCAGTAGGGAAGTTTAGGAGGGTTCCAGTCTAGGAAAAAAATTGAATTTCAAAGTGTTTGCATCTATACAAGGTACCCCTAACCCTTGTTGTATGGTGCACTGCAATGCACAAACATAAGGCTTAAATGCAGGTGAAATTAAGACATTTTTAAGTTAATCTACCAATAGGAAAGCACACAATGAACTTTCTTTCAGCAATCCCTAAATCAGACAAGGCTGGATCCACACTCTTCTGCTAGAAGGCTGCAGGGGAGCCCTTCTTAATGTACGATGGCTGTTTTAGTACTCAAGTGTATCAATAACAGCCTAGATTCAGCAGGTCTAAATCTAGTCTATGCTATCTAGGTTTCAGAACAGTGCAAATCAAGTGCTGAGAAGTGCAAATAATACTTAGAGCTCTTTTGTGTGTTGTCCAGCTCAGACAGAACAGGTAAATGCCTACTGCAATCAAATGATCCATCCCAGTCCTCCCAATGCAAAAGCACAGTAAAGGAGTGTCTGGATTGAAATGCTACCATAAACAAACTTAAACAGTATGAAATGCTACCACAAACAAACTTAAAGATATAGATAGAGTGGTTTACTTTAAACAGCTTATAAAAGTATGGTTATTCAATAGAAGTACTTTGCTTTGAATGAATAAGCCAAGAGCCACTCAATTGTACAGAATTTATAAAGGCACTAAAAACAAGATAAACCCTCCAGGCAATAAAACTACATTCAAAAATCTCAAGTGTTTCTTCAACCTCAATAGACCGGGCTACCTCCCAATGCACTAGATGGAAAATCCATTCATCTCTTTTTTTGTAAAAATAATTGTTTAATAGAGTCTAAAAATATACTATTTTATCCAACAGCTAGATAGATCACGTAGAACAGAAAATGGAAAACAAAATGCACTTTTTCAATATAAGCACAAGGAAAGGCAAATAAATAATTCAGGATATCAACAGTGTAGAAAGGGATGAGGTTACTAATCTCAATTTACAGTAGGGGTGGCAGTTTAAAGTCATCAGGTTTAAAAAGCAAATCAACAAACTGAAGGGTAGCTGGAAAACATAGCAGGGAATTACCAGCAGTGCTTTAGTGTATTCCGGCTTCAAATCTTTTCAGACCAAAACAGAGGCCCAGAATTTCACTAAGTATTTAAGTATCACTCCAGAGACAATGTAACCAATAGAAAAAATGTGAAATGAGCAACCTATATAATTTGTGTCTGTCACACAGAACAAAAACACCAGGCCAAGCAGATTTCATAAAACAGAAAACAAAATGGAGCAGGTATCAGAAACAGCTCTAAAAGGTCACAGACAAAAATATAGTTTTTCTCACTCAGCATGGAATTATCAGCAGTGTTTATTTTATGCAAGCTTCAGATCTTTTCAGACAGAGATTCATGAGCTCAGTAGAACTGGTTGTAAGGAAGAAGTAACATCATAATGGTTGGATTTTATCATGATAGATATATGGAGGGAGGTGGGTTATGGAGATATTTATTAGGACAAGATCAAGAAGACTTGAATCTTTTGTGACAGAAGGACAGTTTGGACTATGCAATAAGCATTAACAAAATTTAGGAATCTCTGAGCATATTTATTATTTGTTGAGTATGCTTCCAGTTGATGGAGTGGTAGTAAAAGTCACTTATGAGTAACATATTGCTTTTAATAGTTAGACTTTCCATTTGACTTAATAACTTTTCTGCTCATTAGTGAACATTGAATGGGACCTCTTGTAATCAGACATAATATGATAGTTGACTTTGCTGAATATTATTAGGAGTCCGACAAGTTCCAGTTTAGTATCATTAAGAACCTCATGAAAAATGATGAAATTATGAATAAATCCAGATACATCCCCACATCCTCGAACATGCCTGAACTCATGACAGGTGCTAAATCCAGGTATGTAGGGAATACCACTAATGTACTGATACCATGTTTTAGTAGTTATACAAATATGGTTGCATTTGGGAATCAAAAAGCCCCGAAGACCTATAAACGTATTGCTTAGACTTCTGTCATTAGGCAGTGATACCTTAATATCAACCAAGTTGTATTTTTATGTTAAAATGTCTAAAAGTCCATGGCAGCAGCAAATGATTTAGTTAGTATGGGAAAGCCTTGGGTTGGAGATGTGCCAAGAATAATGAGGGGACAAAGCCCCCAAAATAAGGACACGTTTTAAATATTGCTTTTATAAACTTAGAAAGTTGCTAGAATAATGTTCTTATATTATCATGCATTTTCTGAAGGATATGAAGTCAAACTCTAATGCTGTCATTATTTAGTGAGTTCCTTCTTCACTGATTTGCCACAAAAATGCAGAAAATCATAAATTTTATGAGGAACAGCCTGAAGGATATGTCTGAAACTTTAACATATGTCATTATTTAGTGACTTCAATCCTCAGTGATTTGCCAAAAAATCACAAATTATATGAAGAACAGACCAAAAAGATGAGGCAAAAATCTGGACATTCTGCAAAAATCTGGGCAGTTGAGATGTATGTTGCTTCTGTGATATTGTGATAACTTCCCATGGTTCTCCTTTGCTACCCACATTCCTGTTTGTTACATCTTTTCTGATGTGCTGTACCATTTTGTTCCCAAAGTTCTCTTGTGCTTTTTGTATTGTTGTTTATTAGGTATTTTCTGAAGTACTGTTCCATTCTGTAAAAGTCTTCTTTCATGAAGTCCAAAAGACACAGTTATACCTGGCTGAACTTTCACTTAGCTTGATGCTGGTCTATGCTGTTTAATAAGCACTTACCCCCACATAAACTTCTCAACTGTCCAGATTTTTGCAGATTGTCCAGATTTTTTCCTCATCTTTTTGGTCTGTTCTTCATATAATTTGTGATTTTTTGGCAAATCACTGAGGATTGAAGTCACTAAATAATGACATATGTTAAAGTTTCAGACATATCCTTCAGAAAATTGTAATGCTAAGACAAATAGTATTCTTCTAATAACTTTCTAAATTTATAAGGACAACATTTAAAATCTGTCCCTGTTTTTAGGCCTTTCTCCCCCCATTATTTTTGGCTTTGTCCAGATTTCTTGCATTAAGAAGTTGAGAAGTATACTCCAAGTACATTTCAAAATCTGATTATGTATTCATTAATTAACCAGATAAGTCAGCTAGATGCAAATACATTTTTTCAGTGTCAATCCAAGATTACTGTTTGATAAGTGACTTATTAAATGTCTGACAACTTCAAAGTAGAGATATGGGAAATTGAAATAGGACTACATATTGAAGCTGTTTAGCGGCCTATAGGTTTAGTCATTGCCAACAAACTGTTAGGTGCTACTTTTGTTTAATTTACAAATGTGAATTACAAGACCATTATTTATTGAGATTTTTTTTTTTCTACTTTCTGTCTAGGTCCTAGATCTTGCAAGTCATCAATAATGATTCAGCTTTTGTATGTGGTAATCGTTTGCCTTTCTGTTCTCTACCATTTTAAGGATCTGCTGTCTGTTATTCTCTTATCTTCCCTCTCCTCATTAAAAGGAATCTGAATTACACTGCCACTGTTAGTCTGGGAGTGTCAGGGGAGGTGGAGCTGTGAGTCACACAGTCCTTCTTCCCTAGACACTCTTCTTTGTTTATTCATTTGTTATGCTGTTGTAACTCCTGCCTTTGCAAAGGAGGCTATCACTTCTGTTATTTCAAACACACAGATACCTTTATACCCTATGTTATGCAGGGAGCATATGGTGATGTTTGGCATAACTTTAAAATGCAGAAGTCCACACCCATCATATCCCCCTACCTCTACTTCTACAACAACTTTCTCCTTTTTCCCTACAAACTTATATCCATCCATAACTACTGCTCTCCATTCCCAAGTAATCCTATTCTTACTTACTACCTGACTCTCAAACCAAATACAAAACACTCTAAATACCTTTTCTCCCATATCTACCAGTTCATTACCATCCTCTCTTTACCCTAACACTGGCTCCTCTTCTCCTCCCAACTCAAACCCACCCCTACTCAGCCAACACTCAACCAGAAAGCCCCTTCTCTTCACTACAATTAATGCTCAAAGTTTATGTAACAACATCCCTAACTTCCATGCCTGGCTTCTTCATAATCAACTAGATATACTGTCTATCTCAGAAACCTGGCTAAAATCCCATATCAAAGATTCTAAAATTATCCCTCCCAACTACAGCATCATTGGGAAAGACAGGACCCATAAGAAAGGTGGTGAAGTGGCACTCCTCTACTCTTCTTCCCTTTCAGTTACCCCCTTACACTAAACCCATTCCCCAATTCACCAATGCTGAACTAACCCTGGCCCTACTTCAGGTGAACAAACACAAATGTTTATGCATAGCTGCTCTCTACATACCTCCTGGAGGCAAGATCTTTATTCTTGAGGATATCCTCTCCTGGTTCTCCTCTAACATTACCAATGAGACCATAATCCTTGGTGACGTTAACATTAACTGGACCTCCCTTCAGTCTCCCACAAGCTCCATAAACCTTAACCTTTATAACTTCTCACAGCTAATCAAATCTATTACAAGACCCTCCAAGGACTATTCCTCTAGTAGCACCCTTGATTGGATTCTAGTTTCTCACCCTCAATATATCTCTAATAGCGGCACCCTACTCGCCTCCCTTAGTGATCACCTGCCCTCTTTCATTCATCGCCTCCCTTCCTCCTTACAACTAGCCCATACTTATATATCTACACACTCCCTAAAGAACTTTAACCCTGAAATATTCTCTAACTCTCTAAAACACATAAACTGGAACCCTCTAAAAACCCTCCCCTTAGAGAATTCTGTCATCCACTTTAATACAACATTCTTAAACCTATTAAATACTTTTGCCCCCTCCAAAACGAAAAGGATAAAAAGTAACACTGCCCCATGGTTAACCAAAGAAACTGCAACCTTGATGTGTTTATGAGACAAAGCCTTGAAACACTGCCAGAAACATAAAACTCCCTCCTCCCTAAATGAATTTAAAGTACTTCATAACAAAGTCAAAAAACTTATCATATCTGACCACAAATCCTATTTCTCTTCTTTCTTTTTCAGCTTTTCCCAGTTAGGGGTCGCCACAGCGGATCATCTGTCCGCTCATGATTGGCAGTGGAGTTTTACGGTGTCAAGTTGCCAGCCCAGTGCCCAACCTTCCACAGAAGACACACACACACACACACACACACACACACACACACACACACACACACACACACACACACACACACACACACACACACACACACACTCACACCTAGGGCCAATTTATAGTGTCCAATTCACCTACTGCAAGTCTTTGGGATGTGGGAGGACACCAGAGCACCTGGAGGAAACCCACACGACCACAGGGAGGACATGCAGACTCCACACAGAAGGCACCCCAGCCAAGAATCGAACCGGAGAACCTCTTGCTGTGAGGGAGCAATGCTAACCGCTGCACGACCGTGGCTGCCTTCCACCGTGGCCACCCTACAAATCCTATTTCTCTATACTCCAAAATAACCACAAAACAGACCCCAAAAATTCTGGAATGGTATTACCACCCTCCTCAACCCTGGCAAAAAAGACAATCACTGCCCTGAACCAAATGCCTTTGACTTGAACTTAGCCACCCAATTCAATTCCTTCTTTATCAACGACAAAGCCAAATTAACAACATCCTTCACCAACAATGCTTCATCTTCACCCTCTCCTATCTCCTCCTTCGCCAAAACAACCAGCTCTCTTCCCCCCTCCCTTCTCCATCAAACCCATCTCTACATCTACCATAAAAAGTCCTTATGAACCTGAAACCTTGATCTGATGTCCCTGATGGCCTTCCTTCCCACTTTCTAAAAAGAGCCGCCAAAGCCATCACTTTCCCAAGCTGCATTCTAATAAACCAGTCAATCCAAGAAAGATATGTTCCCCAACTCTGGGAAAAGGCCTTTATCATACCACTCCATAAAGGGAACGACAACAACAATATTCCCAATTTTCATCCTATTGCTATCTTATCCCCATCTCTAAAATACTAGAACAATGCATTCACCTTCAACGTTTACCCTACCCCATAGATAACCACCTGCTAACCCCCACACAACATGGGTTCAGACCTGGCCACAGTACTACTATCGCTCTTCTCTCCTTCCTTGAAGCTGTCAATAAAGCTCACTATTCTGTCTCTCTAGGGTCTATCCTTCTTCTGGACCTATCCAAGGCTTTCAACAGTATCTCTCATAACCTTCTTCTATCCAAACTCTCCAATCTTAATCTATCCATACCTTCTAACAACTAGTTCACTAGTTACCTCTCTGACAGACAACAAGCTGTCAAATGGAAAAAAGCCACTTCCTCATTTCTTACCACTCCTACAGGAGTAGCCCAGGGTTCCATATTAGGCCCTTTACTGTTCAACATCTTTATAAATGACTTCCATCTGTCAATCCCCAAGGCTAATCTTATCCAATATGCAGATGACTCTACAATCATCTGTTCTGCCACCTCCATCTCCCCTCTCTTAAAAGTAACCCAAGAAGCCTTCTCTTCCACTGAACGCTGGATGTTAGATAATCATTTAGCACTTAATGCATCAAAAACTAAACTTATGATATTCACTCCCATAAAAAAAACACCATTATAGACAAGAACTCTTTTATTATTACCAGCCAAAGCAATACTGTTCTTGAGATAGTATCCAAAACCAAACTCTTAGGTGTCCTCATCAACAAACACTTTGTTTGATATCCACCTACAAATGAATATCAACCACCCCCCCACCAAAAACTCGGTATGCTTTACCGCCATTATCGCTAACTCACTCCCTCTACTAAGTTTGTTTCCTCTACTATATACCTCATTCCTTCTCTTCTATATGGTGTCCCTCTTCTCACTAACCTACATTCTTTACTAAAGATTAAACTCTCTTCCTGTTACAATAAAATCTCCAAGTTTGCCACTGGTTACAAATCCTCCACCCACCACTGTATTGCCCTTCACAAACTAAATTGGCTAGAACTCCCTAACTATGTTACCTACATCCAACTCATTCATGCCCACAAACTTATCTTCCATCCATCTCTCTGCCCCTCTCTAGCCTCTTCACTCAAAATGCATCTACCCAATAGACTCCTGAGATCCAGTAACCAAAATCTGATTGAACTACCTAAGCCTGCTCGTCCACCAGGAAAACAGCTACTATCCTTTTCACTAGCACAGCTTTGGAACTCCCTGCCTCCTCTCATCCGCACCACCAATAACCACTCTACATTTAAAACCTTACTTCATTCCCATCATATATCCCTCTGAGAATGTTCCTGCTCTCACCCTACATAACTTTCCTCTACACTGTACCCAGTGTCAGACCCTCCTGCTCTCATCTCCTTTCTCTCACTATACTACCACTACCCTTACCCCCTTTCTTCCCACCTCTTTTCACTGCTCTTACACCACTTCTCCTTACTATTCCCACTTTTTTACTGCATACTTAATCTCTTCCTAGCCCCACTGTTCTCTGCTAAAACACCAATATGATACCTATGCAAACCTCCTTCACTTCTATGTTTAGATCTTACACTGTATAAACTAAGGTTTTTGTACGTACTTACTGACATGTTGCTTTTTGCCTTTTTCTTTTGTAAATTGTATATTGTATTACTCATCTTTTTAATGATTTGCCTAAATTGTATAATATTCTTACAGAGCTTTTCTCCCTGGGACTCCATTGAAAATGGGCTCTTCTCAGCCCAATGGACTATCCCGGTAAACAAACTGTAAAATAAATAATCCCCATATCATTAAGAATACTGCAGCAGTGAATGTAAGGACATCAACAAATCTAAACTACTTTAGTAGATCTATGAAACAAGGTGGGAATAGATAGATTTGTTACTCAGCACCTCTTTCATCTTTGGAATAGACTACCCCTGCAGATAAAGCAGGGTGATACACTATCTTCCTTTAAATGAAATCTGGATAATTGGGTGGGTATTCTTAAATTCACTCTGGTTATGACTGGCATAGCCATCCTCAAGAATGATTATACAGCCTGGGGTGGGAATTGGCAACACATAATGGTAACCAGACTTAGTAGCCCTGAACTTCCTGTGATTCCTGTGATTAAATATCACTACAATGCCTTTACAGAATTCAGTGTGACTATGTCTAAAGGTAGTGCTCAAGCTAGGATAGTTTTCTGTCAAGACTTACCATGCCCACTCGTGCTACACACAAATACTGTCAGAAAAGTTTTCATGGAACTAAGATCCAAAATAATAAAATCAGTATTATTTTATTTTGTTAAACTGTTTACATCAGGAGCTTTGCTCAAGCACAGCCTGCTGACATATCCAAATAGAACTGAATGATGTTGCTGCACATTTGGGTTAAAAGGTATATATCAAACATTTTTTGTATCTGTTTACTGCACTGTAGGTGGTCTCCACAAACTTTGAAAGGCATTACTTTTCACACCTTTGCTTGAAATACAGTTTGGCATTTATTTGTTTTTGACAGCTTTAGAGGTTACAGTCAAGAGTGGCTACCCCATTCCTGATTTTTTCATATAGTTTTATAAAGCAGAAAAACAACAAATTCAAGGCATTATTAATAATGAAGACTGTGGTTTGAAAGACCAGAATCAGATATACATAAAAAACATGTCATTGTATTTAAAATGCTTTTGTGTGACAGTACAACGAGCAAACTGCTAAGAATAAAATAGTATTTTATATATGAGGTTAATTAAAATAACAAAGACACTTAATTATATGGAAATGTAGCAGACTAAAGTAAGACAATGTAAATGCTGTCATCTCACAGTGGTACAAGGCTTCATCAGTAGGCACAATATTTCTATAAAATGGCATACACTGATATTTAAATACGTTAAAAAGTCTCAAAGTTCATGTTTAATACAAATCTTTGTTATAAATGTTCAAAATGAAAAGGAGTAAGTACTGTACATGCTCAATGAGCATATGAGCTATAGTACACAATCTGACTGCATCAGTTTATAGCAAACTTACTAAATTGTTTTCCTATAGAAGTTTGAGAGATAATCGGGTGTGAAGACATACACAGGGTTTTTTAATCAGCAATGCATTCAACGGATTTTGTAATATGGTGCAGAGAAAATACTATCTTCTTTCTGAGAAACAAAGAGGCTATGTTGTCTGAAAAAATGTAGCCCATTTCTTTTGTTGTGAATCCTAAATTATGCTTCATTTGTCAAATGAACAGAGCTGTATAATGGGTGACTCCCTGCAGAGGGACATGGTATCCTATTATCAGTGTCTCAGAATCACAGCAGGAAATATCAGATCATCTGTCAGTCACTTGTGTCAAGGAGGTATGTAAGCAGACTCAGTATCCAGTAAGAGCATCCTGTAGCTGCAAAGAAAAGTTCACTTTTTGCTTCACAAACTGATTCAGCATCGAGTAAGAGCTTTCTACGACTGTCATGAAAAAAATGCATTCTAGTTCACAAATGCAGTGGACTGAACACCCACTAAGAGTTTTGCATAGCTGCAAATGTAAACGTGCTTCCCAGTTCAGAAATAAATTACTGTTTGGGGAGGAATTACGATCCAAGAATATTTATGTAGCCGACACCATTTCATCCCATGCTCATATACATTCACTTACATAAATGGCATGTCTGTAGTAAATTCAGAAAAAAAATGCCACAGCAAGGACAGCTCATATCCTCCTTTTTATTACTCCTGCGGTTCTGCTGTTCTTAGTTTTATATTACAGAACCAGAGTTTGAGGAAACATATTTGTGTTTTTCTGCAATTAATACTGTGATTGCAAAGCCCTTAGCTGAGGATACACTGGATCAATCCTGACATCACTACTGCCTGCACAACAGTTAGTTGCCTTGCCGTAACCTAAGGACTGTAACCTTAAGGTGTGAAAAAGAAAGACAGCTGGAAGAAAGAGAAACAGAGCGAAGGAGAAAGGTATACAGGAAGGAAGAAAAGCAAAATCAGGAGTAGGAGAATGCAGCTGTCACAGAGAATGAGGAATGAAGGGAAGGAGGAATGAGGATAAAAATTTCTATGCATTCCTTTTTAAATCTTTCATATGATCCAAACATTTGGAAAATTAAACTATGCAGAAATTTTCCAGAGTTTGTTAATGTAATGTCCCTTTGTCATTACAGTAATCCTGAAAACATATTTTCTTAAACTGAAAACACTAAATCTTGGCTTGGACCTGACAATGCTTTCTTTAATGTCTATGAAATATGGCTGTTTATGTTATTCTGGTCATTTTTAGAATGGCTCCTTGGATTTCTTTAAACACAGCTGGGGTGCATAATAAACCATCACATAGTCCAGATAGCTTTGTTTGCAATGTCTCAAAAGTGCCACTTGCATTTTGAATCATGACTTGTGACATTCAAGACATTTTGGAAAAGAGATTTGGAAATATAATTACTGTATCATTCTGGTTTAAAATATTTTCTTCCTCACTGCATGGTGCCCTGAAAGCAAGTAGATATCCCACAGCAAAGTCACAACCATTTCAGATCTCACTTGTTTTGAGATATTGCTCATGGTGGTAAAATGTAACATTTGCTAAATGAACTCCAGTTTCTGAACCTGTTAGATGCCATGATATAGAAAACATGCAAGGGTGGTAATATTGTTTCTGGATGATGGGCCAGGAAACACAAAACCCAGAGAACACCGCATTGCCATAGTTACAAAGTACATAAATAGTTGTTTCTTTTCATGTGAAATGTGTTGTAATTCCTAAAAAGCCTTGCCCAGAAAAATGATCAAATGTTTCCTCCTCCTTTTCTTCCCTGTAGCTGCCCTTAACGCAGTAGCTATGAGAGTATATTACATTTTTAAAATAATAGCCTTTCAGTTTTAATACTAAAAACATTAGCATTATCTGCAATGTACAATATGCAGCTAAATGCTACAACATTTACAAGATAAGTTAAAGCACACATTGTCATAAAGTTGTAGAGAGACATATCGTACAACATTAAAATACATTTAAATTTGTGTATAACTTAAAATAAATTAAAATATGAAAAATAACATACATTTCCTTTAACTTTGCTTCTACAACTGCAACTAACTTATAATCATGCTAGTGAACCATTACTCAATAAGGTACAAATAAGGCACATATTTTGTTACAAAAAGGAATGTGACTAAACATTTTCATTTTTCCTCACAGTGTTGTATTACAAAACTGCCGCAATCTCCGACCCATTTAAACAAATGCATGTCACGTAGGCTTCCTCCCACATTCCAAAGACATGCAGTAGGTGGACTGGACGCTCTAAAATGGCCATAGGTGAGAGTGTGTGTGCAAGTGTGGGTGAATGAACTACTGCAGCAGGGTTAGCCACCCAGTGTGTAAATCTTGGATCGAGATGATTGTCACTGTTGAAGTGACACCCCAACCCCATGTGCAAAATGGGGAAAGGGGTTGAGGATGGATAGATGGATGGACTTGAGAAATACACATGCTTTTGTTAACTCTTTTCCCCTTTAACCATTAAATGTTTGATTCAAATTACTATCTTATCTTTCTAGACATAATGTGAAATGCGCTGTGTTACAAGCAACACTTCTCTCGCTTACATTTTCTGGGCTCCTTTGTTCATAAAACTTCAAAGATGCATTTAGAAAAATGCACTTTGGTGAGAGTTTGTCTGGTTTCAGTATTGTTTAACAATCTCTGACACATCATATTTTCAAAGTTAACAGTCGTTCTGTTATTCAAAGAAATATCAGTGAAGATACATTAGATCTGAATGCAGAAAAGGTATACTTGGGGACAACAGCCTGCTATTTTTTTTTGGTCTGTAGCGTAAGATGTTTTTGTGAACTAATTTTTCAGTCTAGTATTTTCTGTCCATTCATATACATTTCCTTAGTTTCCCAGCAAGCATTACTGCAATCTTCTGCAACTTCTGAATTCATTATTTATACAAACTTACTAGTCAATGTGTGTTTTAGTCTCAATGTGGAAAGAAAAATAAGGTCTTAGGTTCTAAACGGTTGGCCAAAGTGTAGCAGTGAGAGTGTCACCTGACAGCTGGCTGGTTATTGCAGTTCCAAACACATATTCACATGAGGTACCATGTTTGCAAGGTTGCACATGGATTCTAGCTGGTACATGAAGTCATGCATATCTGTTAGTGCAGAGGACTGAAGTTATGAGCTAGTAATAAGCTTTTTCTTCTGCCCAGGGTACTAGGTTTAATTTCCTCCTTCCTTCAACCTTCTTTTGCCTACAGTGTGACACTGTGTAAATCATTTAACCAGGTTCCTATTAGATTATTGAAGATGCATTCATTTGAATGCATCTTCGCCAAACTTATAATAATGAAAACTGAAAACAGCAAAGGGGCATATGAGCGATTTCTTTCCCTGGGAAAGAAATCACTTACCCGCCTCCAATAGTTTGCTGTTTTGTAAACTGTAGTGCGATCTCGGAGTTGGTATATTTAGTTGGGGGGGTGGGGGGAACAGCCCCTCACATTGGGGTGTGCAGGGGCAAAGCTCCCCACTTTGTTTTGTGTGTAGTGATATATATATATATATATATATATATATATATATATATATATATATATATATATTTTTTTTTTTGGACAAGCGATTTCTTTTCTAGGGAAAGAGATTGCTCATATGTAGTTTCGCTGTTTTCAGTTTTCATTTTTATGGGTTTGATGAAGACACATTCGAAGTAATGCATCTTTGACTTTGTGATATAGACCCCACTTAACCAGACAGTGCTCCTGGGACAGCCTTAAAAAGGACAGTTATAACCAAGGGGCTTATATGATCAATAAACAGATAAAAAATAATAAATAACTAAATAAATAAAACTGTCCTAGCCAGTCCACAGAGTACAGGAGAGTAGGTCACCTAAAAATATCCCCGGCTCCACTGAATGACAGCTGGCAGCTCTTTGGTTCTACCATGTCCTCTTAAATTACAGATAAAACAGTATGAATGAATGTGAAGCTGACAATGGGGGAATAAACACTGGTCTACAGGTATAGGGAAAAACAACCACAAACATTAAAGATTCTCCAATAAAACAGCAAATACACAAAAGTGTTAGAAGATGAGAAACAGCTGTGAAACACTGAATTTTGTGCAGAGGACTTCTTGCGCCCTTCATGTAGAAGACTACAACCTCCACATGCCCTGCTACCTATTATAATCAACTCATACAGCACCATTATCTGAAGAAAATGATGGGTATATGACAAGTTATTGAATAGTAATATACTGAAAGTCATAATACTAAATGTAAAATCCTAAAATGTTAAATTGTTGAAACTTTGCAATGTTGAATTCAATATACCTACTAGTAGCACACATTTATTACATACTTGCACTGTGTAGGTCCAAAGCCAGTCAGCAAACAATTTCACTCCTCTTTTAGTCTTTTAGTGAATCTCAGAAATGAACACTAACATGGACCCTTCAGGAGGAGCAAGCCCAGTTTACCGTATAGACATTTTGATTTGAACATTTTACCATTTCAGCTGTTTGACATTTCAACATTTTACATTCAGCATTATGGTTTTCTTCATATTGCTTTTCAGTAAGCTGCGATGGACCTGAAAATTGCAAATACTTGGTTTATTGCAAAAACATAAACTATATTCCTTTCTCCCTGCTTTGGTAAATTCTGAGAAAAACAGCATTTTCAAAACAGAGGGATCAGGTTTTCATATTTTTGCCTGCTAAATCATTAGCAGTCTATTTCTATGCAAAATACTCTGCAGGAGTAGCTTAGGTTTCACACTGCTGAAGAATGCATTAGCCATAATACAGAACTGGAAAAAAGGGGAATCTAACAATGGCATGGACAGATTATAAAAAAAAAACATTTGATAGCACTCTACATTCATACATATAGGAATGCTTACAGGTGTATGAAATACACCTTACATTGATCAGTTAAATTACAGTGTCCATGAAACAGTGACAAAGGGAAATTATTATCCCAGGGATAAAATCTGAAAGAGGAATATTCATGGGTGATTGTCACAGCTGCTGTTTTGACTTGCCCTTAACCCATTATGATATTTACTAAAATGATTAACCTATGATTACAGTTAGAAACCAGCCTTGTTTAAGAAGATTTCATCAACTTTCTGTGGATGACTTAAAATTGCATAGTTGTTCAGATAAGGAGCTGAATGCACAGCTATAAATGGTTAAACCTTTCTCAAATGATATGATAATGTAATTTAGTCTTGATAAATGTGCAAAAGCAACATTTCAAAGAGGAAAGGTACAGCACCAAGAAAATATTAATTAGAGACTGGAGTGTGATATAAAATAACTTATGCATTAGGGAGTGTTTAAATATTTGGGAATAGATAAAGGATCTGCAATAAAACATGAATAAATGAGAATAAAAGTCAGAAGACAATACTTCAGAAGATGAAAAATAATATCGAAAACTGCCTTGTTATGTAGGAATAAAGTCTAAGCTATAAACCAGTTTGCTCTTCCTGTTCTAACTTACAGTTTTGGGGTGCTTGACTGGCTCCAAAATGTATTAGATCAGTCGTATAGGAAAACAAGAAAAATGCTTCATGCTTATTAAACGATATATGAAAATCAGTTCATACCAAAATTATATATTCCTCACTCTGAAGAAGGTATGGGTTTCTGAGAAATTGATTACATGTATAGATCTGCAACCACAACACTGCATACACACACCTGCTGACCTCACAATAGCCAAACATAGTAAAAGTTTTAAAACATGAGGAGAAGTCCAAGATCACATCCATGCTTAGTTTAGCAGAAGCATTTCAGTACAAAGTGGGAATGGAAATCAAACCAGAAGATGACAAAAATCAGACGGTAACTGAATGTGCCAAAAAACAAAAGAAAGAATATAAGAAAAAGTGTCAGATGAGAATGAAAGAAAATTGGAAAATCTATAAATACAGTGGTGATTACAGAGATCTCCTAGAACAACCTCATGCTGACCAAGATTTGATGCAAGAATGTTTAAGAAGAGGCGAAATGAAACCAACAGATGAAAAGTTAATGATGATGGCCCAGGATAGGGCACTACATACACATTGGTTTACAAAGTCAATTGAACACGTGGGAGAAACAGACAAAAGCAGGTTTTGTAAAAGGAATTGGAAACAGTCACACATTCTTGTTGCTAGGTATTTATTTATTAATTTTATTTTGCATTTGTTGACCGGGATAGTCTGATTGGATATATGTCCATTTTCAGCAGAGGCCTGGGGAGAAAAGCTCCAAGGTTGACAATGACAAACATAAAGATGCTTTTAGAAAAAAGTTCCATACATTCATGAGCACATCAATAACAGTGGTAGTTACAGAAGAGCATATATACAGTAGATATATACGTACAGTAGTTGCATTGCTTGCAGAGGGTACATTACATGACATATTCAGGCTAGATCAGGTATAAAAAAATAAAAATAAAAAAATAAAATAAAAATAAATATCATCTAGGATCACCCATTACCAACAGTTTAAAAAACAGATGTGAGAAAACCAGATATAGTAGTCCAAGAACAAAGGCCAAAAGATGTGAGATTTGACGATTGGATGGGAGATAGGCAATTCACCCTGGGGAGCACGTCAGTCGCCCTGCTAGACAGGGGTCCAGGGAAGTAAATACTGTGGGAAGAAATAGCCAGGGAATTGTTATGGCTAGGCTTGTATAGGCCCTAGGGCCGATAGCCTAGTACCAACCTATGAACCTATGAACCTAAAAGTAGCACTGATTATTGGAATTGCTACAAACAGTGATAACCGTGTTTTATGTGCAGAGAGAGACACGCAAAGTCATAAAATACCAGGATTTGCAGGAAGAAACAAGAGCAGTGTGGAATAAAGATACCCAGCCAATTCTAATAGCAATGGGAGCAATAGGCTTAGTAAAAAGAATTAACAGCCATACTTAGATATGCTACCAATACATGTCACTCCATATGAATTACAGGAGTCTGGACACATTGTGGGTGCTGAGAAGAGCACATCTGGCTCACATCGAAGACTGAAACAATAATAATTTCATGTGCTTTAATTGTACCCTGACTTAGGAATGAGGTCCATTTTTGTTATAATATAAGACATGCAAAAGATTTGGGAGAAATTAAACCTAAAGTATCACTCTGATGTTAAGGACATCTAATTTAGACCAGATTAAAAAGACAACACAAAATAATGCTGAGTAAAGTAATATGTTCTCATACTGTTTGTTTCAACTGCAGTAGATGCAAATGAAATGTGTAAATGTTTCACATCATAGCAGTAGGCGTGTGTATGCCTTAAATATGGTTTCTTAACGTGAAGTGGAATTTTGTTAGCTGAAACAATCCTTTAAATAATGTTAGTTAAATACCACTTCTAAAGCCGCTTGGTTCTAATAAAGTTGATTTCTGCTTGCATTTGTTTTGTTTAACATGAAATTAAATATGAGGAAGAAAAAAACTTTGATATAGTTTTCCAAATATTGTAGAAATGCATGTCTTCACATATAAACACACACACACACACACACACACACACACACACACACACACACACACACACACACACACACACACACACACACCATGTAGAATAAAAGACTATGCTTTTACAACTTTTTTAAAAGCAGAACATATTTACCTTAGAAGAAGGTGAAGGCAAAATGAATTAAATTATTGTGAACAGGAAAATAATAAAGTGGCAGTTGTTACTGATATTTAATCACATAAGTGCTTATATGGCCTGTGATAATTAGAGAACAGTGCATAGCATTTTTTATTTCAGACTGATCTTTGTGCATGCAATCTTCATATTGCAAGGTACTGACAGTAGCACTTAGTTTGTGGATCTGGTTGGAACATATGTATTTTGTTCTTATTGTGCGACACATTTTTTAAAATATCTAACCAGGCGTAAAATTAAGGCGATAATGCAATATGGCAATAATGCATTATACCAGACTAGTTTTAATCATCTTACGATTTTTTAGATTGTTTATGAGACAATAAATGATAGTTGGCATTATATTCTGTTAACATATTAAAATGCTACTACATGACATTTTTGATGTTAGTAATAAACACTTTATTCTAGAGGAAACATGTTAAAAATTCTTATTATAATAACATTCCTAAAGACTCAGGATAGCTGAGCAATTATTATCTCTAAAAATGTTAAACTAAGGTCTCACAGTTCACCATGTCACTTCAATTCTATGCTAACAATCAAAAGTTTGTAAATCATACATGCTTACTACTGTCTATTCTGCATGAAATGCATTTATTTATGGATTTATGTTTGTTTGTTTATTTATTTACCTTTGGTTATCAGGAAAGTGAAAATAGGCAAAGCACCTTTTCAGCAGAGATCTGGCATAGAAACTCCAAATATCTACTGAAATGCATCAACGCAAACTTCTTGAATACTTGGATATACTATAACTGTGAGATGACATAATTAATGGGTGAAATATGACACGCTCTGGGATCGTTCATTGATTACATGTTTTTATCTGTTTTCATTTTTAACTATTATTTACCAAAGCAATGAAATTATCAACAGATTATTATGAAACTTTAACACAAAATGTGTAATAATATAGCTAAAAACTAGCACTTATGCCTACAGAAGATTTTGAGATGTATTGCAGAGATTAACAATATCAAAATATGAGTACTTCAAGATGTAGAATATATATACTATAATCTGGTTTAATTGTGAGTGGAATCTCTATGCCCCTCTCATGCCCTTTCTGTATAGTATGTTTTCATCTGTACACTGGAATCAGAGAAGATTATCAAGGAAGGGACAATTACCTGTGAAAACAAGCTCAGGAAAAGCACATAAACAACTACATTTCTCCACAGGGAGCTTTATGTCAGCAGGGTGAGAAGATTACAGGAAACAGTTAAAAAGTTTATTTTTCTTCCTGAAGAGGTATGAGATTTCAATGATCCAAGAAGAAGTTAATAACTATACAGTACTTATAGACTGTGTGCACATTGATATTGGGAATCGATTTTTATGACTCTCTGTGCCATGGATCGCTAACATTTCAAACTTTTAAATGGAGAACAGCACTACCAAAACCGCTCTGAAAACATACATTTCTACATACTGATGAGAAATAGCATTTGAGATCATGCAGATTGTGGGAATGTTTGGAAACAGCGGGCATGTCTTTTCTGACAATACTAAAACATAAGTAGATGCATGGCAGCTTCTTTTAAGCTAAGATATATGCTATGCAAATAAGCTAATCATAAGTGACTGAATACAGGGGGCACACACACACACACACACACACACACACACACACACACACCATACTAAAATTTACATTGTCATGTTGTTTGCAATATTTTTACTTGTGATGACCAGTTTAATCTTTTATTCTATACCTTGACATTTCTTTACAAAATATAGCATTCAGTAACACAGCTAGACTGATATTATAAACTGGCTCCAGCTTAGAGACAAACAAGCCAGTCATATGTTCTGCATACTCACAGTCAAAAACACACATGAGAAAGGTGACATTAACATAAGAAGGAAGACACGCATAAATGAGTGAACTACATTTGCCACATTTCAGTTGGCAGAAGAACAAGAAAACCTGTATGAGGCAGCATAGAAGCATTGTTTGTAATGCCAGGTTGGGTTACTCTTCCAGTACCAAGGCATTATTAGCTGTTATGCCAAAATGATTTACTTCTGTTATTTAGGTCCATTACCATCTGTAATGTCAGGGAGAGCTGTGTAGGGATCATTTAAGTAATGTCAGGATGACTTACTCCACTTGTGTATGGCATTACTTGCTCTAATGCCACAGTGAGCTAACCATCCTGTTTTCCTGCATAAGAAATTACTAGCTGTAATAGCAGAGTAAGTTACATTTGCTGTGAAGTGTATCATTGGCTGTAGTATCAGATAGGTAGTTGTTAGATAGGATTCATAACAGTTACATACTAACAGATACTTATGAATTTCTTTAGGTAACTGACTTGGAAATGAGTGCAATATTAGCCATTCCCAAGACTGACAAACTTCCTTTATACCCTCCATTTAGACCTACAGTTTGTGCAACATGGAGTAAACCTGCACTACTAGGAATCTTTGTGATTAGCAATCATACTCCACTGGCAATGAAATCACATTCTTTCATCAATGATTCATAGGAATTCTTCAGCAAAACGAAAGACATACATTTTAAATCTTGTCTTAAGTGCAAATTAGCCACTGTTCACAGTGTAATATTATACACATGTATACTGCAAGATAACAATGTAGTGATGGCAAGAAAATTAATAGCTGTTACTGATGGAGTGTGTAACTTACAAATCAATGTTGCATATACTTTCCTAGAACTGATTTTGGAGTATAATTGTTTTTTTGTTGTGTGGAAATTACAATAAACAGCTGAAATATAGGACCATGAGGGCATTAATAGCCTCTGCATTTCCTAATATAAACTTCATAAAATGGGAGAAGTCTTGTTTATACACTAATTATTTACTTAAACATGTTTGTCTTTTTGCCATTTAATAGGTGGGGGGATTAAGTAAATCCTACAACTTCGCAATAAGTTTTACATTCAGTAAGCAGCATGTAAAGGTGTGCACCCCCGTGCAAACAAGGTAAACACTGTGGGATGTAAATTACAGGATAAGCATTGGAATTGCATGCTAATTAACCAATCCAACATGGTGGAGCTATTCAACAAGCTATAAGGCAACCGTGTAGACTCATTGCTGTTTTTTCCTGTGAATTCCAAAACTTTTGGAATACAGCCACGGAAAGGAGTCTACATGGACAGAATGCTAGGGGCTGCTTCTTCTTTAATTCATTTGTATGTGCTACAGGCTAAAGCCAATGATGCTGCTGCTGCTGCTGCCAAAAGGCCTAGGCTGAGAAGGAGAAGAGTTTTTAGGCCTTGTTTAACTTTTCACAACCTACATGATGTGGAAATTGTACAATGCTACAGTACAGGGTAGATAGGGAAACACTACAGGAAGTCTGCAGCCTCTTCCATCCTCAACTCAGAGGCAGAGCCAACGGAGGGGAACCCATCCCTGTGGAGATAAAGGTATGTGTAACACTTAGAATCCTAGCTACAGGTATCTTTCAGAGACCAAAAGGGGACATGCTGAGGGTGTTACATGCATCAGCATCCAAGATCCTCCACCAGTTCCTTAGTGCTATGCTCTAACATGCCAGTGTCTACATATATTTTCCCTGTAGTTCTGAGGAGAGGCCCACAAATATGCAGGAGTTATACCATGTAGCACACTACCCTGAAGTATTGGGTGCCATAGATTGCACACATATAGAAATTAAGGCACCACCTGGGGAACAGGGTAGGTTTTACATAAACATAAAGGGTGACCACTTTATCAACTGCCAAGTCACATGTAATGTCAAGGGAAACATTTTGAATGTGTTTGCTGGCAACCATGGCTATTACCATGACTAAAATATCTGGCACACCTCCCAACTTTACCAGATGTTTGCTAGGGGGGATATCCCACAAGGTCATTTACTGGGTGATGCAGACTATGCACTGAGACTGTGACTGATGACACCTATCAGAAATGCATGTGCACCCATGGAAGAATGCCATAATAAGGAACATACTTAAACTATGAATATCATTGAGCATTAGTTGGGCTGCTGTAGTCATGGTTTCACTACCTTGATACATCTGGGGGAGCCCTGCAATACAATCCATGGACATTTACAGAAATATTTATAGTATGTGCCATGCTACACAACATTATCCTGAGCAAACAGCTTCAGCAGGACCAGCAAGGGGAAGGGGCACACATCCCACCATCAATGCCAAGGTCAACATAGCCACAGGCAGATGAAAAGTTAGAGGGGGAACCATCAGCTGCTATGGCTGTAGGCAGATGTAGGTGTGCTCAGTATGCCCTTGCATTGGGTAAGACATAATGCACAGCACACTCACTCACCACCTAGGGGCCTAAAACCTTCCTCCAATGCACATACATATAGTAGCGCTGATGCCAGGCAACTCTCACAACCTTTACTTCCCCATGTATTGGCTGGGTACTGTTTGTATCAGACAGAGTCAGCCCTGAACTACAACCATGCCAACTGCTGCATTTACAAGGTAAGTCTCGAACCTGGAGTGTGTTGTGTAATAATATGAATGAGTGGCATATAATTATGTTTCACTAATTAGTACTGTAAGTAAGCAAAAAGGTGGGAGATTATTACAGAAATGACCTTAATATGTGACAGCAGAGACTTATGTGACTTATATGTGCCCATTATTAAGTAGTAGGCCTTAGGCATCAAAGATCCACACCATCATACCTCGCACAAGTACATGCCCTCAGCTTAGCACCATACATTTGTACTGGAACAGCATTAAAGATTGAAGTTAGAAAGTAATGATACACATTGCAGTGTCTGACTTCACAACCCTCACAACATCATTCACAATAAAGGTGGGAAATTTTGATGCTATTAACTGTCTAACTTTCCAAGGCCAAGATAAGTCAAAGGTAAAATTACCATTTCAACACCACAAATGCAGATATACTAAACAGTGAGCCAGCTATGCACCCTGCACATCAGACACAAAGCATATGTACCCCTGAATACAAAAGATAGAAAACAGGGATATGGCAGAATAATCATCACTTGCACAGGGTGTTATTTGGGGGGGGGGGGGCAGGAGGCCTAGGCAAAAGGTAGGTGAGTGTGTGTGAGTAAGAAAGAGAAGCAGGCAAACATTTGGATAAACCAACAAATAGTCAGTGAGACAAAATGAGTTTTAAGCTGCGTGGCTGAACCATGTAACCGTTTTGTGTGTGTGGGTGTGTGAGTGTGTGTGTGTGTGTGTGTGTGTGTGTGTGTGTGTGTGTGTGTGTGTGTGTGTGTGTGTGCGTGTGTATGTGTAGAGATTCTCCAGGAGAAACTGGTATGTGAGTGTTTGCATGAACACAGCCAAGCTCTATGCAGGCTCTGCATTGGTATGCTGGACAGATGTGAGCAGTGCATGGTAGAGGTGGCAGTTCATCTTCGTCATCCCTGACCATGAGAACTGGCTCTGCCAGGAATTGCACTGGAACATCCATGCTCATGGTCAGATGCACTGCTGCTATCTGAATGTGACTGATGTCTGCTGGATGAGCTCCCTTCAGGGGGATGCCCAGGACCTTGGCCCTATGGCCTGCCACATCTGGGTGTGGACAGCACATTCACTGATGGAGCAGTGGAAGTACTGCCACTATGGGAATGTGATCGGGCATGGCCACAATAGATGATGTGGCGACCTCACCCATGAGGATGCTGTTCCCCACTCAGTAGATGTTGCATCACAGAAAATGCTCATTCCATCACAGATACTCCTTGTTCCATCACAGACACCCCTCATTCCAACCTGTCATTCATCTGATCCATTTAATCAGCAACATGGTGGAGGCAGTCACGCATGTTGGACTGTACCACATCTACAGCCCTGAGCATTGTAATGGAGCACCTATGGGAACATGTCTATGCATCCATGATGGTCCTAAACATACATTGAGTGGCATGAAAGAGACACCTGCACCAGGTGGGGGACGGACAGCAGGCCCCCTCTGAGCACCTCATCAACTCTAAGAACATGGCACCTAACCTAAACTTTGGCTACGACCAGAGTCAATAGGCATTGAAGCCAGAATAGCCACACTTCCCTGATCAATGACTTCACTCTTCACCTATCCAATATCAGAGGGCTCACTAGAATTGGTAGGCATAGTCCTACTAGCTGTGTTTGATGGAACAGCAGGGGATGGTTATATGTCAACCTCAGTGTCAGATTCAACCTCTGCACCCTTTGACTGTGCCTCAGTTTGGCCACAATCATCATCAGAGTCTGCTGATACACTGACATCAGGTGGCAGCAGGCACACACTTCCACCATCATGAATAACAATGAACAGATGGCCAACTACCGTCAGCTATGTTTGTATAAAGCAGTGAGAGATACACGGCTCGGACTAAATGAGAACTTACAAGTTACGTTATTAGTGAACATCTCAAAATCACAGAATAAACATTAGATTAATGTTTATTCTGTGATTTTGAGAATTTCACTAGTAAAGTAACTTGTAAGTTCTCATTTAGTCTGAGCCGTGTATCTCTGATTATTCTGTGATTTTGAGACGTTCACTAATAAAGTAACTTGTAAGTTCTCATTTAGTCCGAGCCGTGTATCTCTCGCTGCTTTATACAAACATAGCTGATGGTAGTTGGCTGTCTGTTCATTGTTATTCAGGTGTTATTTTTTCAATTGTGTTACGAACTTCCACTATCATGATTACCCATGATAAAATTCAACAAACGCATCGCAAAATGAATACCTACACTATTACAGACCGTACAGAAATGCACACAACACGCCTGACATCAACATCACACAATAAAATATTTCTTTAGCTTGCACAACAGTAGTGACATAAAAATGTTTGCCTTACCATCTGCAGGTGATATTCTCATCTACAAGCCAGATGGTTCTGGAAGAAGTTAAGCAACAGGTAAGGGCAATATCATGATATTTAGCAGTAATACAGTGGGTAATACTTGTACCCCTTTATATGTCCAACAACTATACTATCAACAAGATCATGGCTGACAACTCCAACCTAAGCTATTAACTGTAGCAATCTTCAACCCTCCAAAAGAAATTCATGAGACACAGAAGTAATGTATTGGTTTCAGTTGTTTTACTATACAACTGTATTCAATTGTTGAGATACCAAAGCCTAGCTGGAAGTTCCTCCTGGGACATGCTGGTGTCTTTGAAACTGCTGTTCTAACACCCAGAACATGCTGCACTGCACTCTCTTGTGAGCTGTCTGGATCCCTGATATTGACCAGGAACTCTTCACTAGGTGTTTGTGGTGGTTTAGGCCCTCCCTGGTAACCATCTGGTCACAGCCCACTGCAGCTACTCTCATCCGTACAGATGTGATCATGTCAGTAGACCTGTGGCACACCTATTCGCATGTCCTGTTGTGGCCACCCACTGCATTCACATCATCAACTATCTGCCACAAAATCTGCATCCTATGTGACATATCTACCTGACTCTTTCCAGCAGAAAAGCACCACATTGCCTAAAGGTATCCACTATCATCTGGTTCTCAGCACTGGTGAAAGGGGGTCTCAGAGAATTGGCACATCATAATCCTCAGTGTCCTAAAAGACAACAGAAGGATAATACACATAAGTAGCACATAACTATGAAATAACTGTTTCAGATAAAACAGAAAAGGTTGCCACTAGCATTACCCACTTGAGAAACATAAAACAGTTTAGAGATGTGTAACACAAACAATAGGCAGGATGCAAACAAGCACAGTAACAATGGCAACATATCCTTGTTTGTGCCATAACAGTAACTCACCTCCCCCCCTAAAAAAGAACAGTCTATCTTGTTTCTGCCATCGCAGTAACTCACCTTTGCTCCCCCAAAAGAACAGTATATCCTTGTTTGTGCCATAACAGTAACTCGGCTTTGTCTCCCCTGAAAAGAACATCTCTGAAATGTTAAACATGCTATCAAAGGAACTCTCCTTGAAACATCTGTATATATTTATCAAAGAGCAGTCCATTTCATTTTCATGTAGTGGCAATCAAGTATACCTGTGCAATAGCTTGACAAACATGGCCATGCCTTTAGTACACTTCTAACTAATTCATAAAGATAAAAGTGTATACGACTTTGCTTCAGACTATTCTTAAATACATTCCAGCATATGCAGTATGAAGCTGGCAAAATGCATGCATACCTTATGAAGTTCTGTAATCCTTTGTATTGCTGTATCCCAAAGAAATAGCTTATGTGCAATCTTCCCAACATAAACAAGTCTCTTCACCATCATTTTGCCTAGCTACATGGTTGCCTTCTTATATGGTGTAAATTCAGGGCTGGTAACACAGTGAAGATACAAAATGAAGTGTGAACTCAATAAAATTGCTGAATCCCAAATACTTGGATCTGTGTATAAGATGCAAACATAGTCCAGGAAATCCCTCACTATTTTTAATGGGTTGCAACTGTGAGTGGCTACTGTGAGAGAAGGAAAACACAACAACACTGCAGGCTATCTTACTTCCGCTGGGTGTGGCATGTTAGATCAACAAAGTATTAGATGTAAGGTTGGAAGTGCAAGTAAACAGCATACAATTCACAGGTTGTGTTCCTTAACATCCAACCTGTCCTTCCTTTGTTGGCAACTACATATAAAATTATTCCCAGTTAATATACTCACATATTTTAAGGCCAATGATATAGAATGGCTTACACCCTGCATGTCTCAGAGTACTGGTCAGATAGCTGAAGAATGACCAACGAACACAGAAAGGTAAGACAGAGCTATATATTTGCAAGCAATAATCATAACAGGTTGTGTGATCACTAAGTGCACTACATCCAAAAATAATAAATGCACAGATAACAGTTGTATGGTTTGATATCACTGTAGATTCTGTTGCAGTTGGTTGTGTGCAGAATATGTTCAGTTCATTGTTGCAAAGCTGTTTGTGGGGCAAAGAGGAATATGGCACCCATCCTGTGTTCTGAAGGTGCACTGGAGTGAGAGTTCAAATCTAGATCTATGTAGACATATTTCATGTGAGCCATCATTTTCTTGTGTGTATATCATATATTCATTTTCCTCATTTCAACTACTTCCTCATTTTTTTATTTTTCTCTTTTTCTGTCTTTGTTTGTGTAATTTTTTTTGGGGGGGGCAGTATCTGAGTGATGCAGCGCATAGTGCAATCATGAGAATGGAGGAAATGAATGGTGGGTTTGGCTGAGGTTATTTCATTTGCATGAAACGTGGCAGTGCACAAACTGAATAACTGGACCACCCAGAAAGCAGACAGGACCTAGACAGCCAAATATAGAAACTGGATACATTCAACCAATGCTACTATCCATCAGGCAAACCTGCTAAGCAGTGTTGTGTGGCAGTTAACAGCGAGACCTGAAGAATGATTAGTAAAATAGGGAATGTCATGTAACTAGCCCTGTGGCAGCAGTGTAGGGCTGCAGTACAGATGGTCCTGGGTTCTAGTACAGGACGTGCAACCTTTTTTACTGTTGTGACACTACAGTTTATATCAATGAACTGGACCATAGACAAGTGTTATTTCAATCTTCCTGTGATGAGATGTGTAAGTGTAGGACTATCATACACATGGTCCTGGGTTCTAATACAGGGTATTTGATACACTTTTACTGTTGTTCTAGTCCTGGATTCTAATATAGGATATTTGATACACTTTTACTGTTGTTCCACTTCCCATTATTGTCACTCTCACTCATAACACTTTAGATAGTGGATCTGATATTAATTATATGTATGAAGGATGAGACACTATTATTGTGTCAGTTAATTATTTTTTTATCTATGTATTTTCACATTTATTATCAGATGTACGACTGGGGGTATAATGTGTACTATATTCCTGCAAGTATAATGCTATTATCTGAACTTGCATGGCCTTTACATTTGCCTAAGACTCATGTACATCCAATAACCTTGCGATTGCAAGTACAATTATTTCATTCCTCACTGTTTGGCACTGCTGCTCTCTGCTTACCATCACACAAATGCATTTCTTGGGGGTGCACACTCCTGAGCAACACATTTGCACGATAGTAGGTGAAGAGCAGCAGCGCCAAAAAGTGTACTCACTTACGTAAATGCAATAACTTGAATTGGTGGGAAAGCATCAGTTTCTATTGCTCTAGATTCACTGAGAGGCATGGCTGGCATGTGTGGGGAAGGTGTCAGGTTTAGGGCACAAAGGTGGGGTGTTCAGGAATCCAGGATAGTCACTGGACTGCTAGTTAAGAACCATAGCCAAAGGCTTCTGCAAGGGGACTATTCTGGTTACCAGTACAAGTCTGAGTCTTGGGATAGTATAGCCTGGGCTGTATGCAGTGCCACAGGTATCCTGCACACTGGAGAGCAATGTAGGATTAATTTAAATGACCTACATATGAGGAAGGCTAATACTTTCAACCACTGGACTGAGGAAGTTAGGACTGAGGACATCCTGCACCTGTGTAACTATCAACTACAGAGACTACTTGTAAGACTTAAAAAGCTGAATATTGGCAAGACTGGTATGCATAATGCTGTCCTGTTCTGTTTTGTTTTTTTTCCCATATGCCAGTGATCATGAATGCAATGTCAAAACCCATGGGGCTAGATTGGTGAAAATGAGGGAAGCATGTGGCATGTATGCAGCAGAAGAGTAATGTTATTGTAGCATTAAAAGTTAAGGATATCTGTTTTGGTATTTTATAGAGTTGTATCAAGCTGAGAATGCATATCCCAACTGTAAAAGCAAGTATGCATGCATTAGTCTGTAGCCCAAACCAATTGTAAAAGCACAATTTTAGACCTTAGACAGAGGCTATGGGTTCAAATACATTTCACAGCTATACAATACTGTTATACCTTCAATAATACTATCATTAAATTGAAACCTCTACACCAGTGGCACAAATATCCTGCTGTAAACTGTAATCTGAATAATTGGAACATATATATGTGCAATATATGTACATTTCAAGGACTACTTGCTGCTATCTGCAGTATAGTGTGCATCTGTTAGGAGGTGGACACTTAAATGTAAAAGTTAAGATAATAGAGTTAAATAATTGTATTAATGCATTGTATATCACATATGGCAGTAATAATATTACCTCTTTCTTCTCTCACCCCAGCCCTCATCTCTCTTTTGATTTTAATTTAATTTTATATTATTTATAAAAATAATTTTTGTTTCATTTTTTTATTTTATTTTATTTTTTGAATATACATTTTTATTTTATGTTTATTTTATTTTATTGTAAAAATTAATTTTATTTTATTTTATTTTATTTTTTTATTTTCTTGTTTTATTTTTACTATGTTTCATCAAAATGTGTCCATGTCATCCATGTGCATCACATCACTAAATGCTCCACAATAGAGAGGGGTAGTAGGCCAGCCCCACTGAATCTGCCTATCCACTCCACTGGCTCCAGCACTAATGCCCAGGATGTTTGGGAGCCAAACTGGCAGCACTGCCACTACCTGCACCCTCAAGTAGTCCTGCCCCAGAGGCTGGTCTAGTGGTACCCTCCAGGAGCTGTGGCAGAGGTGGTGATTTCAGCACCCGCAGTGAGTTGGCAGGGATAGTGTATAGGGTCATGCACAGCACAGTTGTTGCACATCTATGCCAGCTGGAGATACTACTCTCCCTCATTTTACATACTATGAGGAGGAGACATAGGTAGGTACTAGGCTATTGGCCCTAGAGCCTATACAAGCCTAGCCAAAAAGGTACCCTGCCTTTCACCACCCAAGAAAATTATTTTCCTGTGCCCCTGTCAAGCAGAACCACAGAAGTGATCCCTGGGGCAAATTTCTTATTACCCATCTAGTCATCAATATTTTTCTTGAATAGTGCTAATGAGGAGCTCTGTTTGACATAGATAGGTAGTCTGTTCCAGAATATGGGAAGTCTCTGGGACAGGAATCTATCCCTCCAGCATGTTCTGTTTATTGTGGTGACAGGATTTAGGTCTCTAGAGTGTGTAGCATGGAGGGCTTGGTATTTCTTTGAGTGGGGCATGTCCAACAGCTCTGGGTTTGGCATAGCTTTGTATGTTAGGCAGAGTAGCCACTGAGTAGGTGATATGCAATGGAGTAAAGCTGGAGTTTTTTGAGATGGTCTGCATAGGGCATCTGTTTGAGGCCAGTAATCCTCTTTCTGAGGTATTTCTGCAGCCTTTCCAGTTGTTGTAGATGTCTTGTGAGGTACATACCAAAAGGGGCGTTGTACTCTATAATGGGTCTAATGAGTGATGAGTAGAGGGGAACAATTACCTCTTTTTTTCTGGATGAGAAACCTTTTGTGATGAGGTGTGTCACATAGAAGGATTTCCTGACCACTGTGGTGATGTGATTACCAAAGGAGAGACTACTGTCCACCGGTGTTAAGTAGACTACCACCTATGTGGTAGTTAATGGGTACAGAAATTTTACCAAAGGGGATGACAATGCACTTTTTGCATTTGAGCTTGAGACCATGACTTTGATACTAGGCATCTGTCTCAGTGAGGCCCTTTTGTAGGATGCCCACATTGTTAGGAGTTTCGATTATGGCTCCTAGTTTGCAGTCATCTGCGAATTTAGTTAGCCAAAGACCTTCTGTGTTTGCCTGTACTTCAGAGAAGTAGATGCCAAACAGGAGAGGATCCAGGACTGAACCCTGTGGTACTCCACTTGTCACTGGTCTGAAGTCTGATTTGGAGTCTGCTACTTTCACAGTGTGGGTTCTGTCAGTAAGCCAGTTGGCAACCCATCTTGTGAGATAGGGATTTATACCTAGTTTAGTGAGTTTATCTATAATTCCAGAGTGGGGGATGGTGTTGAATGCCTTGGCAAGGTCTAGATAGGCTGTGTGAACCACCTTATCCTCATCTATGGCTTTGGTGACTGCTTGAAAGAAGTCTATCAGGTTTAGGAGACATGATCTGCCTTTTACAAACCCGAACTGTGTGGGGTCCAGAGTTTGGAGATCTCCAATGTCTTTGTTTATGAGTTCCATGATGATATGTCCATGACCTTGCAGACCAGGCTCGTCAGGCTAATGGGGCAGTAGTTCCCAGGGTCTGTTGTGGCCCCCCCTTTGTGGAGTGGGATAACCATCACGGTACACCATTCAATGGGCACAAAGGCTGAGGTGAGGCTATGATTGAACATGGTACTTAGGTGGCATGCCAGTTCATTCTGTAGTTCATGTAGAAGGCAGCTTGGGATGTTGTCAGGTCCCATGGATGCTGTGTTCTTGGCTTTGGAGAGTGAGGTTTTTACCTGTGCAGCCGAGATTACAGGAACTTTGCATTCTTCTGGTATAAAGATGAACCCTTTAGAGTGTGAGAGGGGGGTAAGGTTAGCACTGAACCTATCTGCCAGGATGTTGCAATATCAGTTGGTTCTGTATATTTAGTATTATTGTGCTGTAACTCCGAGCCGATCTGAGTGTTGCCATTGAGATTCTTGACATAGCTATAGAATGCTTTGTGGTTGTCTTTAGAATAAGTGGCGATTTTGTTTTCATAATTAGCTTTGGAGGATTTTATGAGGGATCTCAGCTTCTTACTGAGGCTGACCAGGGAGTTCCTCCAATCGTGGGATTTTAGTCTTTTTTTGCAACAGTTTCTTTCTTCTGTTGTAGAGTTTGTTTATGGCAAATGACCACCAGATTGACTTCCTTTTTTTGGAGGATAGCATCTTGGTTCTGTTAGGGATAGCACAATCCATGCACTTGTGTAAGTGCTTATAAAGTGCATATGTGTAAGATTCAGCAGTCGTACTTCCATTGTCAATCTGCATGGGCGTCGGGAAGTTTGCCACTTCTGTCTTAAGAAGCATGAAGTTGGCTTTGGAGACATTTTTATGGTTATTTTCCTAATGGGGTGTGGGAGTGGGATGTGGATGTCTAGGGTGATTAGCTTGTGGTCGGATCTGACCAGCAAGGAGCTGACCTCTGGTGTGGAACACTGGTCACCCATGTTAGTGATGACCAGGTCTAGGATATTGCTGTCCCTGGTGGTGGTGTGGATAAGTTGATCCAAGATGTTGGAATTGATGAATTCCAGAAAATGTTGAGCAAAAGAGTTGGTACACGAGTAGTTTTCCCAGTTAATGGTGAGGTAGTTGAAATCATTCATTATTATGGTGTTGGGTTGTACCTGAATATTTTCCGGTGTATCAAGAAAAGAGGAGTGGGAATTCTGGGGCATGGTGGGGGGTCTGTAGCAAGCTACAATCTGGATTGCGGTTTTGCCCAGAGTTAGTTGTACTTGGCTAATCTCAGATGCATTATGCTGAGCAACTAGCTTGGAGGTGTGGATATCCTTAATGAATATGGACATGCCTCCACTTTTAGTGTTTCAGTCCGGGTTTGGTGGCCGAAAGGTGTGGTATGAATTATAGCCTGGTAATGCAGGGGTGTTCTCTGGAGCTTTGAACCAGGTCTCTGTCACTGCACAGACGCCAATGTTCTCCGTTTTAAGGAGTGCCTAAAGTGAGTGCATTTTGAGGCTTAGACTTCTAGTATTCAGTAGAATTACCCTCAGATTTTGCTTGCTTGTACCTGTTACGGTGGTGAATTTGTCATTTGAACCTTGCCTAAAAAAGGCACTATAAGGGTGGCAAGAGCCTTTGCCAGTATCTGGAATCCCAAGGGTGACAGGTGCAGGCCGTCTCTGGCAAAGCAGCATAGTCTGTCAATCATGTCATCCCAGGCAGACAGATACTGGATTCCCTTAGAATGACATCAAGCACTCCAACCACCAGCAGAGTGAGGTAACATTGATGACAGTCCAGTGGGTGAGGACTCGATTGCTGCTGTCTCCCAGCTTGATGACCATGGGCTTGGGATGTCCCTATCCTCATCACAATCATGGCATTTCCCCAACCTTTTGTATCCATCACCATCCCTGTCTTTTGTCTTGTTTATCTGGTCTATCTGCAACTGCTTCCTCACCTACCCAACTTACCTGACCCAAACCTATCTATGCCCCTTTCCCAAGTTTCGTCTCTTGCTGAAATAAAAAATAAATGGGCATCTGTCTCACACACACAAAAAAATTGCCCCATACATAGTTCTCCATTTCGCACGTGTCTTCTTGGCACAGATGATTCGGTCCGAATGGTTATACAATATGATTGTGTTGTGGTCACCTCTCTCTGTGGAGATGATAGTCCAAATTCAGTTAATATTTTGCACATATGTTTAGTTTACAGTGTTAAAGAAATGGATAGCTATATTTCTTTCCTACCTCCCTCCTGGACATTCCTGTCCAGCTTTCCCTTTGTTCTTCCACCTGCTTGCTCCCCATTTCACCACTTTCCTATCTATCCCATTTCACCACTTTAATCTGGTTAAAAAATAGAATCACACACAATACACATAAATTGTTGGAAAAGCAATGGATTCCTTCACTTTTTGGGCTCCATGTTTGAGCAGAGGTGCACATTGTGCACCAATGTGCAGCAACGGTGAGCATGGCAAACAGCTGCTTTTACCTCCGTGCAATACCACTTAATCCCACTGTGCTATACCAACACACAGCAAACAATTCATGTCATTGTAACATTACTCTGTAAATAAAATTATTTAAAAGTATTAGATACACCTATATTCAAACACAGTACCATCTGGCCCCGAAAAGGAATGTATTAATGCATTAACACATGCTGCCACAGAGTCAGTTAAGCAGCAGGTGTGTTTCATACATTCAGTACTAACTGTTAGACTTTATCAATGCAGCTCCCTTCTGCACACTGCTTAGCTACAGGCAAACGTGTATCTTGGATGTGTATGCACTTTGCTTACCATTGAACAAACCCACTGACTGCCACGCTGTGGGAAACTAAATATTATTATGTATTATTGCTGTTTACTGCCCATTTCTTGTCTATGACATGACATTACATGTGGAAAAATTACAAACTGAAGGCCTTCTCTCACAGTATGTCATATATTTACAACACATCCATGTGTTGCCCCCCCCCCCAAGCACAGCAACCCTAGTGTCTCAGTACTTTTTCCACACATATATCAATCATACTACAAAATGTAATATCAAATGCTGTGTGTTATTCAATGCACATCAATTTGGTAACATGCAGAACTACAACTATTGACCTATATGCCTAAAAAGTTTTATCTGCAAAGCTAAGAAAGGATTCAGCATGGGCCATATCCACAAGGACATAGGTAAACTTCAACATGTTTGACCTGATCCATTTTGTTTTTATCAAGGGTGGATCTTGCTTATTGCACTTTGTGGACTTCTTTGATACTGACACCAAAGACCTAGATGAGGGCTAACAAGGCATACTGCCTATGTTGAATTATCCAAGGCCTTTGACACTATACCCCATGCATGTGTCATAGTGAAAATCTCTCATGTGGGAATTAAACTATACAGTAGCAGATGGATAGCCAACTGACTCACTGACATAACACACACTTTCAAGTTTGGGGACTGCATCTCCACCACTAGCCTCTTACCATTAGAATACCACAAGGATCTGTGCTGGGCCCTCAACTGTTTGCAAACTACTTCCTTGAAGGATAGGCAATGGTAGATGGCCTGTGGTTTAGCAAGACTGCAGATGACTGGTAACTGGATGTTCTCATATGGAGTCCCACAATGATGTAAACATATTATAGAAGGGGCTGACACACACAAATGATTGGTGGCAAACTCACTAACTGAACTTTAAAGCATACAGTGCCTCATTGTCTCCTTTGGCAATGAAATACCCCTGAAATGATATACATAGCACCTCTTCTAAGTTGAAATATGGTGTTATGAGACTTGGGAACACATTTTGATAATCTACAATTTTATCACTATGTGCCCATAGTGGTGAGATGCACATTCTGCATTGCACACGTCATACATATGGACATCACATCCAAGACCAGTGTGTTCATATCTCTGCTGTACTCTACCCTTATTAGACCACTAATTGAGTACAATGCTCCCTTCTGTACCTCACAAGACAGCTGCAGCAATTGGAGAAAGTGCAGGTTTGTACTTGGGAGAATCCATGGCCTCCAAACATGACATACATGGAAAGACTGAAAGACCTGTCACTGTACTCAGTATCATACAGGCTGCTGAGAGTTGACCTATGCCTGGCCTACAGAGCAGTCTCAGACCCTGCTCTAATGACAATGCTGTCCATCTGCAAATCAAATGGGACAAAAATAACTTCCCATAGGGTTATCAACCTAGCCTGTGACATAAACTGAACATGCTGGGGAGACAGATATATCCCCCGGTGATTCACACTCCTCTGTAATAGGCGGTCATTGAGTGTGAAGCAGTGCTTCTCAATGACACTGTTCAAGCGCAACCTTAACTACTGGTTGGGTGATTGTAAAGTCACCTCTGTGGTGGCTTCATCTCCCTCATGGACAGGACCATTTGATGCTGTTCACAAAAATCACTCTAACAATGACCATTTAACTATGCCCAATAAGGGTATGTGATGATGTGAGGAATTACCAGCTATGCCAGGAGAAGTAGGGCAGTGGATGTGCAACATATGCCAGCATAACTAGCTGGAGTTTTGTAAAGAATTATATGTCATTTGTATATTAAACTGGTTTGTACAGATGCTTGTATTGAAAATGTATTTGTAAAGCTGCTTGTGTTAAAAATGTACAAATAGTGGAGTCTGCTGAACAGAAAAGAAATACACCTGTTTGTCAGACTGTATTGTAACCATTGAAATGAATATATTGTAACAGAGGATACTGGAAAAGAAGAGGTTAATCTCAGTCCAGCTAACTTTGAAAAATAGTCTGAAATTAAATTACCTGGTTTAGGCCATATTGTATCTTACAGTTCTGACTGCAGCCAAAAAACAAGATGTCTGTGAAAACCAGGACTAGGAATCCTACTGTATTGGCTATAGGGGTGAACTAATTGCTACCCTGGAAGGGTGGAAGCTTTTGAAATGGTTTTATAGCTTCCAGATACTATAGCACATCTTAGCTCTATGTGTGTGTATTATGACACATATGTGCTAGATTCTGGTTCAATTTCTAGTAAAGGGTGTAGTGTGGTAACCAGAAGTCAAGTGACCAGATGTATGTGATGTCATTCTGTAATCCAGCACTGAAATGATATTTTAATCCTAGATGAGACAGAAGTCTCAGGGCAGTCTGTTTTTCAAACCTGACAACGAAGTATCACTCACCAACTTCATCTTGCTTTGCTTTAGTAAATAACCAGAGGATAGTAATTCTTTAGATCAGTCAGGAAAATATAGTGAGAGTTAAGTATTGTTTTTCTGTGTCTGTGTGAATCTTTCTATCACTGTTATGTTTAATATTTCCTGTGATTGAATCTCTGGTGTTTATTGTAAATAGATATTTAGTATTGTCATGTTATTTTATTATTTATATATTTTTATATTTATTTATATATTTTTTTAAATATATTTTAACTGTTCATTGTGGATTGTCTTTTAGACGATATTTTAACCTTTGAGAGTACTTATATTTATTTGGTGACACTGCGGCCACTCTTGAAAGCCTTCCTGCATTGGTCAAACACTATCATTTGTACTAGTATTAATTTTACTCAGTATAATTGGGTACTCTTGTAAGAGCCTTAATCTAGCTAGCTTTGGAATGTTCTGGTGGCAGTACCTACCTTATAGTCCAGGCAGAGGGAGCAAAGCTGGCAAATCTGTGCCAGCCTTTCCCAGGTGTGTGTGAAAATCAAATCTCAGAGAGTGTGTTTGTGTCAGCTACTTGGAGCAGGGACACAGAACATTGGTTTCAAAGCAAGGATGGTGGAGGACCTGGCTTGCAACACTCATCTGAGGACTTAACTCTACAGGTGTGATCAGTGTGGGGTCTTATTTGGGGCCTGGTGATATAGAGGGAAACCCAGCCCCGGCATGGGAGTGTGTTCTCTGTGTGCTCTTAAGGGAAATTGTGCTTGGTATAGAGATCTGCATCTGGAAATACTTTGAGCATCTATTTTTGTTGCAAGTGAACTTCCCTCACTAGTGTCAGTGGTGAGGATTCAAGTTCCTTGATTACTGGCCTAGACAGGTGAAGTACAGGCTAACACAGAAGGTCTTTGGCTAACAAAGTTCGCAGATGACTGCAAACTAGGAGCCATAACTGAAACTCCTAACGACATGGGCATCCTACAAAAGGGCCTCACTGAGACAGATGCCTGGTGTCAAAGCCATGGCCTCAAGCTCAATGCCAAAAAGTGCCTTGCCATCCTCTTTGGTAAAAACTCTGTACCCATGAGCTACAACATAGGTGGTAATCTACTTAACACTGAAAGTGTGATAAGTGGCCTTGGGACACAGGTGGACAGTAGTCTCTTTGATAATCACATCATCACAGTAGTCAGGAAATCCTTTTACATGGCACACCTCATCACAAAAGGTTTCTCATCCAGGAAAAAAGAGGTCATTGTTCCCTCTACTCATCACTCATTAGACCCACTATAGAGTAAAATGCCCCTTTTGGTATGTACCTCACAAGACATCTACAACAACTGGACAGGCCACAGAAATACCTCTCAAAGAGGATTACTGGCCTCAAACAGATGCCCTACGCAGATCATCTCAAAAAAACTCCAGCTTTACTCCGTCGCATATCACCTACTCAGAGGCAATCTCTGCCTAGCATACACAGCTATGTCAAACCCAGAGCTGTCGGACATGCTCCACTTAAAGAAATTCCAATCCTGTCGAGCTACACGCTCTAGGGACCTCAACCTTGCCACCACAATAAACAGAACATGCTAGAGGAATAGATTCCTGTCCCAGAGACTTCTCATACTCTGGAACAAACTACCTATCTATATCAAACAAAGCTCCTTATTATCACTCTTCAAGAAAAATCTTGATGATTGGATGGGAAATAGGAAATTCACCTCAGGGATCACCTCTGTAGCTCTGCTCGACACGGGCACAGGAAAATAATTTCCTTGGGTGGTGAAAGCCAGGTTACCTTTTTCGCTAGGCTTGCATAGGCTCTAGGGCCGATAGCCTAGTACCTACCTATGAACCTATGAACAAGGTACTTGGATTTTTACACATCTAAGATTCTAAACACCCTAGGGCCATTAGGCTAGTAACCTCCTATGAAATTATGAAGCTATGAACCTATGTAGGCCTCCCAAAATCTTGTCTCTCACATGTCCTGCTGATGTCATATACTATAAGTTCACCTGCACTCTTATAAAAGTCAGATGTGTGCCATGATGCTTGCATAAAGTACTGTGTTCTGTAGTCTGTGTACTTAGGTAGGGGTTCTGTTTTTACTGTAGTCAACTGGGCATGTGTGTGTGTGTGTGTGTGTGTGTGTGTGTGTGTGTGTGTGTGTTTGTGTGAAGACAGAAGATCAGAAGCATATATCTCACAGTTACTGCTTCAATACCATGGACTGGCAAGTGTTTTGATTCTTGCAGATGCCTACACATGCATTTCATGCAGCCCACACAACATCTTGTCTCCCACATGGATTGCTGATGTCATATACTATACGTCCACCTAAAGTCTCATAATACTCAGACTTATGCCTTGGCACTTATGTAAATGAGTGTGCTCTGTAGTCTTTGTAGTTAGATATGTAGGGGTTCTATTCTCATTGCAGCGAAATGTGTATGTGAGTGTGAGTGTAAGCTCTTGCTTGACATTACAGAGAGCATTTTACACCAGCATGTGGGCACTGTTATATTTTCCTCAACAGGCACTGCTGATGTTAGCTATAAAGCATTGTCTGAGACACTCCAAGTCAAACTTGTGCTGTGGCACTTGCATTAAGTAATAAGTTCAGTAGTCTGTGTGAACTGGGTGTGGGTGTGTATGAGCTCTTGTTTGATATTACAGACAGAATTTTACACCAGCATGTGGGACACTGTTATATTCTCCTCAACAGACACTGCTGATGTCATCAGCTGTAAAGTGCTGCCTGAGACCCTCCAAGTCAGACTTGTGCCATGGCACTTGTATAATGTACTGGGTTCTGTAGTCTCTGTACTTAGATATGTAGGGATTCTATTCTCACTGCAGTCAACTGGGTGTGAGTATATGTGAGTTCTATCTTGACATTACAGAGAGCATTTTTAAACCCCTTTTGGTATGTACCTTACAAGACATCTACAACAACTGGAAAGGCCACAGAAATACCTCACAAAGAAGATTACCGGCCTCAAACAGATGCCCTACGCAGACCGTCTCAAAAAACTCCAGCTTTACTCCGTCGCATATCACCTACTCACAGGTGATCTCTGCCTAACATACAAAGCTATGTCAAACTAGAGCTGTTGGACATGCTCAACTTAAAGAAATCCCAATCCCTTCGAGCTACACGCTCTAGGGACATAAACCTTGTCACCACATTAAACAGAACATGGCGGAGGGATAAATTCCTGTCCCAAAGACTTCCCATACTCTAGAATAAATGACCTATCTATATCAAACAAAGCTCCTCATTAGCACTCTTCAAGAAAAATCTTGATGAATGGATGAGAAATAGGAAATTCACCTTGAGGATCACCTCTGTGGCTCTGCTCAACAGTGGCACATGAAAATAATTTTCTTGGGTGGCAAAAGCCAGGGTACCTTTTTGGCTGGGTTTGTATAGGCCCCAGGGCCGATAGTCTAGTACCTACCTATGAACCTATGAACCTATGAACCAGCATGTGGGACACTGTTATTACCATATTCTCATCAACAGACATTGCCAATGTCATCAGCTATATCATATTTTTGAGTATGCAGTACACCCACCAGGGCAGGGTCCGAGTCTGGCTTGGAGGCCAGGCAGATGTTAGCTCATCCTATACAAGAAATATTACAGTGACATGTTTTTTAATCTATACACATACATCATGGCATGGTTTGTAGGCCCTGTGCTATCTTGCTGAGAAAGCCCTGTGGTCTCTCCAGCTGCTTCATGTGTCTGGTGAGGTACATGCCAAAAAGAGCATTATAGTCTATTAGTGTTCTTATGAGGTTTGACTTACAGTGCTGTCATACAATCCTAAGATCTCAATATGATGACATGAGTTAATATGTGCACAACATATGCTTTAAATAGCAGCGTGGACACTTGGTGGTCAAAGTTCAGATTGTTATCTACATGTGTTCCCAGTGCTTGCATCACTGAATTTCTACATAGTAGGACTTTTTGTCACTGCCATGATTAACATGGAATTCCACTTTTCAGGTGGACAACATAAGAAACACACATTTCTGTATTTATTTGTACATTATGTGCCTTTGTCACCATTCAGTTGTCTATGTTAGCTTCTCCTGTACTATGTTATCATCATTGGTGGACTCAGTGATTACACCCAATATGCAAGAATCAGCAAACTTGGTAAGCCAAATGCTGTATACTTTAGCCTGAACTGTTGAGAAATGGAGTCCAAGCAGTGAAGGGCCAAGCACTGATCCCTGGGGTTTACCAGTAATGACAGCTCTACTGGTACAGGTTGATTCACCAACTTTCACAGTATGTGTTCTCTCTGTGAGCCAGGTGGTTACCCATCAACAGATGTAATGGTTACTCTTCAGCTGGAAGGGTTTCTCAATGATACCTGCATGGGGGATTGTGTCACAACCCTAAGCTAGATCACGATATGCAGTATGCACTGTCCTACCTTCATCCAAGCCTATCACATGGAATCAATGGCTGTGACAACATCACAGATCACCTATGGTATGTCTCAGCACATACACCTACCAGGATATGGTTGAATACACACTTCAACACACTCTCCACATGGGCTATGTTTCCATACAAGGTTGCACATCAACATACATCCACCTGAGTTGGGGCGGCAGCACCCGATGCATGCATATACAGAGATATCCTGGCTCTTCTCGATTGTGAGTTAAACCATCATGTCATCATGGACCTCTTCTACATGTACAATAGTAATATTCCAGCTGTGTGCAGTAGACCTATGTGAGTTGTAATGCTACATCATGTCTGTTACATCTGATAAATCTCCTCAAAGAGGTCATTGATGACAGTATCATCTTGTGAAACTTGACCAGGTCAATGCATTTGACACAAATCCACAGTAAGGTATTCAATCAACACTGTAATATGTGGCCATAACTAGCTATATCACCGAATGCATAGACCAGTGTATGACAAACGTAGTATCTCATTATGTTAAAATGTGTGATGTGACCTATATCTCAAGTCTAGTGATCAGGACCATACATCAGCACTGTCTGCTAGGCCCTTTACTGCCCATTAGTAAGTGATAGACATCACAGATGACATACACATGCTGTGTCCAAACAGCTACCTGAAGGACTACAGATTGTAGGCAATCATTGAATCCATATGTGATAATAGTATAATACAGACAGTATCAACACATACCAAAAACTGCTGCCACAGCCACGACAACACCTGCATTGACAAGAAGCATGGGGGGGGGTTGTTAATTCAGAAAACAACCACACAACCCAAGTATAATGTGGATAATTACACCCTATAATCAAACTCATAAGTATGTGACCCCACCCATGTCCTGGGGTAGATGGTAAGTGGTACATCCACCAGCATGTGGTCACAGTGTTGATTGCTCCCTTGACTGTAACACAAGTACTGGGTATGTGAAAGACATGCACATCGGAGGCCATAATACCTTTATGGTTCCCAGCCTTCATTACACCAATAACTGTGTACAGTGCACTCTTCTTTGTGTACCTCCCTGCACATCTTCCAGTGTTGTGTAATTGAAGTTTACCACCTTTGTCATACTGAGCTGTCACATATACCTAGGTATTCTTTCTGTGGAATATACATGGCTGTCTGATGGTGTGGAACACCAATCAAGTTGTTACACCAGATGCATGCATGCTACTTGTTCTGCTTATGCACACACTACACACATAGGTGTTTGACAACATTAATGGCATGTATATAATTCATAACAGTGTGGCCTGCACCACATATATATGCCATACACATAAGACAAGTAGCCTATATTGCCCATGGCGTCATATACAGGTATAGCAGTGTCCTTCCTAATGTGGACGCATCATAATAGTTCAAGGGTGTGTGCGCAGATTCATCTCTTATAACTCTATATCACATATGTTTTGTCAGAGGCATGGGGTTACTGATGGTATTATTCTGATATTGTCCATGATCGTGGTTGGTTATTGTAATGTTTTCCATGAGCATGTACCTGTTCCCACCTTGCTAGAGACCTCTGCTGACAATGCACTCATATTCAGGCATATCAGTTTGCACAGGCTTCACAATATGCACCTTATCCCAATTGTATGTCAGATCCCTGATAGATATCCTCTGAACTATTCATGTATGGATGCTTATCTCACATAGACATCCTCTGCATGGTTATGGCACCTCGTGTGACAGTCACATAAAGCACATTTACACTGTACAGTCCCTACTGTACCGTATATATATATATATATATATATATATATATATATATATATATATATATGTGATTGTTGTTACTGCTACCACCATCTTCCAATGAAATGCCCTCCTCTGCTGTACATTCAAAAACAAGCAAAGAGTACCTCACTGAAGGTAATGCTGCTCAACACAAACAGTCCAATGAAAAAATGTAGCAGCTACCACAACTTAGCGAGAAACAGTTTAATCAATCAACACAATAAAAACAAACATAAAATAGAATAAAACTGCAGAGATGAGAACTTTCGGGCTGTGCCTTTCATCAGATAAAATGCTCAATTTTAAAACATTTATTTAAAGGGAGTAACAACCAATCCAAACTCAATACTGAACCCACCTTTTTTTCAAAGCAGGTTTCAATGGAATGACATCATTGAGACCTGGATGCCTGTGTGCTGTATGTTCCACTATCCATTTAGCCTCTTCATACTCAGTGTCATTCACCACATCCCCACCTCTGATGCCTTTCACCACATTCCAGATCACCAAGAACTTAAAATGATGTCCCTGATGATCTAATATATGTCTGTATAGGGCATTGTGTTCATTCTGTACCCTAATTGCTGATAAATGATTGAGTATCCAATTTTTAAGCATGCAGTTTGTCTTTCCTACATAGTAAAAATCGCATAGTCGGCATGTAGCAAGATGAACCACATTTGTGGTCCTACAACTAGCTCTAACATTGAAATGATATGGTGGGGATCTGGTGAATGACACTGAGTATGAAGAGGCTAAATGGATAGTGGAACATACAGCACACAGGCATCCAGGTCTCAATGATGTCATTCCATTGAAACCTGCTTAGAAAAAAAGGCGGGTTTAGTATTGAGTTTGGATTGGCTGTTACTCCCTTTAAATAAATGTTTTAAAACTGAGCATTTTATCTGATGAAGAGCACAGCCCGGAAGCACTCATCTCTGCATTTTACTCTATTTTATGTTTGTTTTTATTGTATTGATTGATTAAACTGTTTCTTCCTAAGTGATGGTAGCCGCTACATATTTCATTGGCTCTGCTGTACATTAAAGAGTTTCACCTATCCTCTTTCCCTGTGTTCATTCCTAGAATTCGTCTGTGTGTCCCTCTTCAGTGCACACACTTCCCCTGGGTGATCATTTTACATGGAAGTCCATGTCCCATTACAGATCATTAGCACAGCTTCAGTACAGAATGCCAGGAATGGGATATGACAGTACTGTAGGTACACTGTCCTGTACTGTGTTTAGACCATATACTTCACATTGATACCTCTTAACTGTCCAGATATTTCCAGGATGTCCAGATATTTTCCATATCAAATTTGTGGCTTTCTGTCCTATCACTGGGATGATCTTTGGAGTGATGTGAGTCAATATTACATACATTTGAGTTCATACCTCTCAACTGCCCTGATTTGTGCAGAATGTCCAGTTTTTGTCTCATATTTTTGATCTTTTGCTCATAATATTTTGGTTTTCTGGCAAATCATTGGCATGTCATTCCAGAGTGAAGTCAGAAACGGATGACATACATTTGCGTTTCAAACTTCATGTTTTTCAGAAAGTTCATGCCACTGTACAACCTACAATTCTATCAATGTTCTAAGTTTGGAAGAGCAATATTAGACATCTGTCCCTATTTCTGGGCATTTGTCCCCTCATTTGTTATGACTTTATCCAGACTTCTTGCTCTTAAAGGTTCAGAGGTATGTGTGAGTTTCATTATTCCACATTTCTATATGACATCTACCTCAAATATGTCCCTATTTCTGGTTAAATGTCCCTACATTATTTTGGCCTTTGACAGCTATCTGTGAAGCCCTGGTGATCTTTATGGCATTCCGCACAAATCCGCAGACCTTAGGTGATCTGCTTTACACAGAAATGATATCCAAATTTGCTTACATGGTATCCTGGGCAGCAACACTTGCCAGCCAAGAAACCTAATTGAGACATACAGTGTGGCATTATAAGGCATTGTGCACAGCTGCTCGCCACACACCACTGCACAAACATTTAAACTTTGTGTAGGGAAGCCTACACAGAGTTTATTGAATCCCAGTGATGATTTTCTTTTTATTTCTGGTTTGGTCTGGGACAGAATTATTATTCACAGAATTTCTAAATTATATGAACAGTCATAAAACTTTTTTGAGATTTACTACATCAGTTTTTTTCTAGTGTTAACTTCTTAGGTGCACAGTTAATACTTGATGATTGTAACTAGTGCTTGCATGGTAAGATTTACATAAAGGATGCATTTATCAAGTCATACTTGCATGATTAAAGTTTTCATCCAAGTTACATAAAGCACAGTGTTGCAAAAAGTAAATTAGTTAAACTTTCCAGTCATAAATCACATGAACATGTGTGAAATACTGAAGGGATTGTTTCAATGAATATGTTTGTTGACTGACAATATTAATTCCATTATGCTCAACACACTGTAGGAAGTATTGTAAGGGCGATCCTCACTAATATAGTCCCATTTTAACAAATGGTTATGACAAAGCTAGAAAATCAAGTTCCACAGATTCTTGTAATTTTAACAGACTTTACTCTATGAATCATTCTGTTAATTCTGTTGAAATAAGCATATTACAGAAATAACTAGAAATGCTTAACTGACAGTACCGTATTATTAAAAGCAATAGGAAAATCTCAAGTTTTGCAAAGAAAATCGAATTTAATATAAAATGAGTTTTGAAAGATGAAGAAAGTGCAGTTGTATAAGCAAACGTATGCAGCAAATGTTCAAATAGATCACTTTTGTAATAGCCTAAGCTATATGGGACATATCTGGCCAAGGATTGAACCAAGCGACCAGCTTCCAAACTTTAGGGCATCTTCCAGTTACCCTAGTGATGATACAGCTCGAAGACAACAATGTAAAGTCAGTGGTTGGGGTGCCAAAACTTCAGATGTGTCTTGCCTCAGAAGAATGAGATTAGAGTCCTATCGGATAGGAATATAAATTATAAAAATCAGACACCCTGGCATAAAGCAGCAAATAATCAGGGGAATGCATCGAGGGAGGGAGGGTGCATCTACTGCAATAGTGATCTATTCGAGCATCTGCTCTTATGTCGTGTACTTACACAGCTGTACTATGGTCATCAATAGGTCACTGTTGTGGTAGCCTAATCTGTATGAGACCAGAGCTTAGAAAGAAATAAAGGGAAAAGGAAGAAGAATCAAAGCGCAGGAGGCCTTGGAAAATACAGCTAGCGAAGCATGTATAGGCCTAGAGAAGATATCTAGTTGGTAGTGCTTGGTAAACGTGCATACAAATGACAAAGTTGCTGCTTCTAGTATATTTCTAGAGTCCACCTCTTTCCAAAAAGCCACAGAAGTAGCCAGAGCCCTGGTACAGTGGGCCCTGACTTCGCTGGAAAGTGTCTTCTTATGATGAGAATAACAAAAAGCAATAGCATCAGACAACCAGAAACTGTCTGTGTTTGACACTGACCAACCCTTTTTCTTACCTTCTTAGGAAATAAACAGTTGATCAGAAGTCCTGAATGCTTTTGTCTTGTCAGTGTCATATCTCAGTTGCCAGTGGACATTCTGAGCGTGTAAATTTCTTTATCCCTCATTTTTAGGTTTTGGAATGAAAACAGAGATGAATTGCCTGGGTCAATGTAAACTATGAAACATCTTTAGGCATAACGAAAGGACTCACACTTGCTTTTGCATATTTTCAAAATGTATCCCTTTACGATTCTAATTTCTAAAGGTAAATTGTGTACTGTATTCATATTTATTCTGTTTACTTTGATCAACTGAATGAACTGATTATTTCCAATTCAAATATTATTATTATTATATTTGATATTTATATTAGGTTTTAATAGTGAATATTTACATTTATTACATATTAAATATGTTTACGCATTTATATTAAATATATTAAATATATTATTATTGTTTTTATTGTATTTATGCTAATGCTTTGGTAACTACTGTTATGAACGTTTGGTTAATTATTAATTATTAATTTTTAACATTTACTATCACTGTTTACATTTAATTAGTTTTAAACAGTGAAAGTAATTTAAACTAATGTTAAAATTAATACATATACATGTATTATTTTATTATATTATATTTTACGATTTTTTAATAGAGTAAAAGTTGATGTCGAATTTACACAAGTCCGAGTGAGTTTAACTTTGTAGGAGGGTATACAAAGTTAATGAGATGTTTTGAAGGGAATGTAGAACTAACAGTGTGTGAATTTATGTATGTGCCTTTAAGTAATTAAATGGATTATTGATTAATTAATATAGGCACACTTTAAATAGTGGTTTGGGGCATTGTTCTAAAATTTCTAAAATTTCTGAGGAAGTTAACACACAGTCTTGATGGAAAGTGTATTGTTATTGTTATCGCACTTAAAGTTGACATTAAATTTAAGGATTTCTTGAGCAGAGAGTCTAGGATCTGAGACTCATAACAATGACAGGTAACAGTGGTTGCTAAAGACATAGGCTCCAGTGTAGTGGTATAACTAGGGTTTAAGTCAATAGGGGTATGTAAATTAGCTAAATTTATTGAATAGCAAAATGGAAGACTGTGTCTGTGGGTACCTAACTGTTTAGGAGCTATAAATTGGTGGTGTAGGCAGAAGAAGCAGCTGATATGAAAAGGGGATGTGTCATGCTTGGTTTAAGTACATTGGAGCTCCGCAGCTTCTGTTTGCACTCAGCTAAGCACAGCTAAGCAAGGGGGTGAGTCTGGGGCAGCTTAGTTGTGCTTAGCTGGTTCAAGAAATGCTGAGCATGTTCGTGTCTAGGGGAGGGCCCTTTCTTCTCAGCAATGTTTACACTAGCTGAAACAGTTTGTGTGGCACACCACAGGGCTTAAAAGGGGTGGAAATGTGAAAAAAAAATACAGGAAATAGCAGAATAAAGGAAATTAACCACAAATCACTAATAAGGCCTCTGCCACTCACAGTGGCCCATTCAAACCCCTCAATAATATAGCTGGCAGGTAGAATGTATCGTAGTCAGACAATCCCACAGGCAGCATCTGCAGCACACCAGTATAAAGTATGCAAACACCCTTCAGTCTGTTTTTTCCCACAAACTCTGCACCATTGGAGTACACACTTGGGAATTTTAACTGACAAAATGATAGGGGCTGCTGCTGTTTTGTTATGTCTCTGCATGCTACAGACCGAGGGCGGTGATAAGGATGATGCTGACAACTGGCCCAGACCAAAGAGGAGAAGAGTGTTCAGACCCAGGGAGACCTTTCAGGGGCTATATGAGCTGGAGATACTAGAAAGCTACAGGGTGGACAGGGACATACTACAGCAACTCACCGACCTCTGCTGACCTCACCTTAGACACAGAGACAACAGAGGTGAACCCTTCCCAATGGAAATAAAGGTATGTGTAGCCTTAAGAATACTAGTTACAGGTAATTTTCAAAGACCTACTGGGGACATCATGGGGGTCTCACAGGCAACTGCATCCAGGGTACTCCAACAGTTCATTGATGTCATGCTAAGACATGCCAGTGAGCACATTTATTTCTCCAGCACCCCTGAGGAGATGGCCAGCAATATGCATCTTTTCCACCATGTAGCACACTAACCAGAGGTAATGGGTGTCATAGATCGCACTCACATACACATCAAAAATCACCTGGTGAAGACAGTAGAGTGTATGTCAATAGCAAGGGCTATCATACCATCAACTACCAGATCGTGTGCAATGCCCAGGGCATTATCATAAATGTGTATGCTGACAGCCCTGGCAGTTATCATGACTCCTACATCTGGCATGCCTTACAGCTGTGCCAGGCATTTGCCAGGGGGGGGCATCCCATATGGCCATCTTGTGGGGAATGCTGGCTATGCACTGGAACCGTGGATGATGACACCAATCAGAAATGCACACACACCCACTGAAGAATACCATAATGAGGCACACGCGTGAACTCAAAGCATTGTAGAGCATGTGTTTGGGCTGCTCATGTCAAGGTTCAACTGCCTTGACATATTTGGTGGAGCCCTGCAGTACTCTCCAGCCACATGTGCAGACATGTCCATGGTATGTGCCATTCTACACAATATGATCCTGCAGAAACAGCTGTGGCAGGAACATCACAGGAAAGGGGCATACAACCCCCCACCATTGCCAAGGTCCTCACAGGTACAGGGGGACTCAGAGGAGGAACCCCCTGAGCCTGCCCCAGTAGGCAGATGTAGTCATGCCCAGTATGCTCGGGCCTTGGCAAAGAGGCAACCCATAGCACATGCACTGACATCCTAGAGACCCATGGACTGACAGCGCTCTCCAACTTGCACACACAGTAAAATGGATGCCACACACATCACACTACCTGTACCTTGCCATGTACAGGCTGTGCACTGTGTGCATCCGACAGCGTCAGCCCCCAAGCACCATCCTCACAACTGCTGCAGGCACCCTATTTGTAACAATAAATGAATGGAGTAGTACGTTTTGGTAGCATATCTAAGGTATCATTGCATATATGCAAGAGAATGGGATGGCCTACCAGGATAAAAGCAGACAGCTGACAACAGGAAATGTCCACCCAATACTGGCTTCCTCAGAGTATGTAGTAGTCCCCTAGGTGACAAAATGTACTGCAGTGTATGTGAGGGACTAACAAACTGGGGGGGGGGGGTCAGAGGTCACATACATGGATGCCAATGTCGGGGTCTCATACTCATCCCTCAGCCTCTCCCAGCAAGTCAGCCATAGAAAACCACAAAGAAGTGCCTGGCAAAGGCTCACAAATTGGGACAATGATGAAATATTCCTCTTACAGACTTACACAGTGATATCACAGCAGGTCTTGCAGTTGCATTAAGTCTCTGAAGAGTAAGAAGTCTGAACCTCAAATGTCTGCCATTACATTCTAACCTTCCATCTTTAGTGATATGCCAGTATTCTCCAAGACAGGCACAGCACTTTGCTAAATGGAACCAAAATGTAAAGTCAACATCTGCACAGTCTGTGCAAATGTGTACAGTTGACAGGTATGCCCCCAACACACCCATGTTGCCACAGAAATGCAGTAACATTTATGTTTATAGGGTAATAGCAGCAGAACACAAATTCTCAGGGCTGTCACAATCATCTTAATAACTTGTTGCATGTCCACAATACACAGGGGTCAATGAGCCATGTATATGCATGGTTATACTGTCAGGAAGTGGGCAGCACATAATCTTGGCTGTTGTGGCTTAGTGGCTTTGGTAGAGTACTGTGATTGACAGGGTCCATGTTCCAAGACTTTCTGTGCAAACTATTTTACATGTCACCTGCACCTACAGTAGGAGTTGTACACACTGTCCAGAAGTCAATATCTATTACTGCAAGAAAGCTGGACAAGTCAGGGACAGGGGGCCACACATATGGACAGTGCACAGCTTGAGGTAATCTACACAGTGCCTAGTAGGACAGCAGGTACTTGAAAGTCAGTGTGCTGGCAGGTTATAAATGGCTGCCACCTTACTGTGTCAGCACTGACAACAAGTCACTGGCCACCATCCATATCCCTGGAATGACAGGTTCTCACAGAAGGAAGACAAGTATGCCTCATATATCTGTTCTGCTTGTCCTAACATTGCATTTGCCTGCCAAACTATTTAAAAAACAAGACAGGTTCATGTCAAAACATCAGTGGCAGACAATGGAGAAGCAGACATCATACCCATAAGAAAAAGCAAGCAAATACCAAACCGGTCTCACAACTGTCTATGTTTAGCAGAGTATTATTAACTGCTAGGGAAAACCTGTAGCCTCATAATAACAGCAACACAAACCATCTGAGGAGCACAGCAGATGTAGTGGTGCAATGATGGACAACCTGCTAAATAGGTACACTCAGAGGTGTAAAGTCCATAACCCTGTGTGTGATGTTATGACATCTACCCCGCTCAAATCAGAAATACATAACAGCAGCCACTGTAGGCAAAGCCTGTGACTGGACTACAGAAGGACAAAAAGACACACATAAGGGGAAGGGCAACCGCTGGCCAGACAAATGGAGAATGTGCACACCAGAACAAATTGTGCAGTAACATAGGTTCCCTGCTGTGTATGGAGTCAGTAAACATCACCCACAACAACACAACACACACTCACATAAGTGGTGGTCCTCAACAAAAACAGAAACCCAGACAAAGGACACCTCAGAAGCAAATACACTTGAGAACTCCACAAACTTGCACACCACAGAATATGCATAGTCCACACACCAGTGTCTCTCAACAACTAAGGCCTTACCATAAACCCAACATATTACTCATAGGAGACTCCATTGTGAGACACACAGATGTACCTCTCACCAGGCTGGGTAAGGAGAAAGTCATGCTTGCTTGTTTGTCAGGTGCCAGAATCTGCCATAACACACATGCACTCAAGTCACTCCACAATAGGTAGTGTTATGACTATGTCCTAGTCCATGGCGGTGTGAATGTCAGATGTACCTCCCTGTACTATTGCAACACAGACATGATTCAGCTTGCTGAATATGTGTCCCATGCAGGTATGTCCCTAGCCTTAAGCAGCATTCTACTGTCACCAAGAATGATGGCTCAGTACAAACTGAAAATGATTGTCAGTAACAACTGGCTTACTTACTGGTGTCATCACAGGGGGATCCACTGCCTGGCAGCCTGGGAACATATGATTGACATACCATGCTGCTTTGCTAGAGATGGCCTGCATCTGTATCACTTGGCCTTCAGGCTTCTGGCAAAGGCCTTTGCCTCCTTCATAGTGTATTTTAGGGAAAGTCATAGGGTCCATACTACCAACATAAAACACTCAACAAAAAGCAAATTAAAGGTGATACTGATAAACGCCAGGAGTGTAAACAGGAAAATGCACTCATTGCAAGCATTTGTAACCCTGGAAGATGGTGATATTTGTGCACTCACAGAAACTTGGGCCACAGCTGCAGAGAGCAACCCATGCTTACCTGATCACTTGTCCTATCACACAGCTAGACCACAAAATATGGGCAGCAAAGCCAAATGAGGTGGAGTATAAATACATATTAAACCGAAACACACCTACAGGCTGGTCAAACAGTCTGACACACACAAGACACTCCAAGTGCAGTTAACTGTTGACAAGACCCCTATGCAAATTATAGGTAGTTACAGACCAACATATCTGACTCAGGATACCCACCCCACATATCTGGCCCTCTACAAATCTATCAAGATTCAACCTGTTACCCTGATACTGGCTGACTTATATTATCCAACCATTGATTAGAAAACCAACCATGCCAGAAAAGAAATGCACAGAGATTCCCCCATATTATCAATGCTAAATCCTCAGGACAGCTACTTATATCCCCACAAGATGTGATACATATGCACATGGCAGTAAACAACATGATTAACCACTGCAGCACACCTACGGTATCATCCTCTCTGGCAAGATCCAACAAAAAGCGTTCACATTCAATATCACCATCTCTCCTGACCCCCCTCTAGCCATGGTAAAATGAAATGTCTCCCAACCTGATCACAAACACTAGAGGGATGGTATAAACAGATGAACAGCCCCCTGCCCCACTGGAGAAGCAGGCACCAACATCCAAATGTGCACAAAAGTACTATACCAGCATATATAGAGAGATGAATGGAATCAGGAATAACTGAGAGGACAACATCATTGTCCGCAAGGGATAGTAAACCTGTCTGAAAACAGCTGCAATAAAGGAACTATATAACAAAAGGATAACATTGTTGTCCAGGACCGAGAAGGAGCAGGTGAACAATTGGAAGTACTGACCCCTTAGCTTGAAAAAACAAATAAGAGCACCAGTAAAATCTTCTAAAGGCAACTCCGAGTCCAAACTGCCCACATCTAAGACAGACAATCATAAGGCCTTCCTCACATATGTCTGCATTCCCAAAGGAAGGTCCCAGATCTGTGCAGAACTGGTGGTCAAGGACACCACATACACAAATGCTGCAGATATAGCCAATCTACTGGCTGACAGATTCAGCAGAAATGTCTCCCCTCTGCCCCACACCATCAGTAAAGCAGAACATCCCCAGTACCTGACTGCCCAACCCTTTTCACTAGGGAACAGGGCATGACTGCCCATGCAAAGCCAAGAAGACAGCCTCTATGAGACCTGAATACATCTCAGGCTACAACCTACATGAACTCAGGCATGAAATGGCAGCAGCATTATGCACTCTACTCAACCAAAGCCTGAGTACTCCCTTTTCACATCCAAGTGGTGGACAGCCACTGTCATCCCTTTACACAAAGGTGGAGTGTTCACCGATCCAGGAAATTAAAGCCCCATCAGCCTAACTAGCCTGATCTGCATGGCCATGCAATGGATTATCATGGACCTCATTAACAGGGTCATAGGCAAACTCCAAATACTTGACCCCACACAGTCTACCTTTCTCAAGAGGAGGTATGTCAGTGAAATCTGGTTGACTTTCCTGAGACAGCCAACAAAGGATGGATGAGGGAAACATGGCGTACACTGGCCACCTTGACTTAGCAAAAGCCTAACACACTATTCCACACTTGGCCATAGTACATGAACTCTGTCAACTAGGCATCTCTCCATATGTTACCAGATGGGTAGCAAACTGGTTCATTGATAGAACCCACGTAATCATAATAGGTATAGCCAATTTAAGCAGTGCACCCATAATGAGTGGCATACCCCAGGGATCAGTCTTGGTGCCTCTGGTATACAGGATATATTTCCCTGAGGTGCAGTTTCCAAATATTGGCCTATGGCTGACCAAGTTGGCAGATGACTGCAAGCTGGGAACAGTCATCAATACCCAAAGTGATGTGGATGTCCTAAAACAGAGTGTCACTAAAACTAATGACTGCTGCCAGAAATATGGCCTCATGCTGAATGCCTGCAGATGCATCATCATCCACTTTGGGGAGACTGATGTCCCCACATATTATCACATTAACAACAATGTCCTACATACAGAATCAGTAATGATGCATTTGGCCACCCAGCGTGATAGCAACCTGAATTATGAGCACCATGTTGCAACCTGAATTCTGAGCACCATATTGCTTCCATTGTACAGAAGACTTCATAGATGGGCCAACTCAAAAGTAATGGTATCTCATCCAGGGACAAAGGGGTTATAAGATGCATGTATTCTAACCTTATAAGGCCAATTATTTTGTACAACACCCCCTTCAGCATGTAACTCACAAAGCACATTTAGCAGCTGGAGAGATGACAGAGGGTCCTCAAAGGCAGAATCCAGGACCTCAAACACCTACCCTACACAGATACACTAAAAGCACTGTCCATCTACTCAGTTCCATGCAGACTCCTCAGAGGTGACCTCTGTCTGACATACAAAGCAATCCAGACCTTGCTTTGATGGGACTGTTGCACATCTGGAAGTCAAGGCCCACTCGATCAACCTGTAGGTGCAGCATCAACCTAGTCTGTGATATCAGTTGGGCTTGTTGGTGTGACAGATACATGTCCCACAGACTCCCCCATCTGTGGAATACACTCCCTGTCCACATCAAGCCGAGTACCTCAATATCCCTTGTGAAGTGCTCCCTGTATAAGTGCATGGGAAACAGAAAATACAGTCCTGTGATTCCACCTGTGTCCCTGCTTGACAGTGGCTCTGGGTGCTGACATATCTTAACATGGGCTACACTCTCATCTGCAAGGGTTAAAAGGGCTTCAGGGCCAATAGTCTAGTAACCTCATATCAACCTATCAGCCTATAAACAAATGTATGTCACTGGTTCACCACATTACTCTATACTGCTCTGACACTGACATACCCGGAAATCACAATGCTATGTGGAATATACCACACATATAATGGACATCTCTGCTCAGTAGAATAAACTCTGCACCCACACTAGGATATGACTTTTCCATTAAGAAGAATATCACACAAGCAGGAGATCCCCAGCCAGTATATCACTGAGGTGCTGGACTGTTTACACAGCTTCATCAGACAATTGTCTGTAGCCACACCTCTTAACTGGCCAGATTGGGTGAGAATGTCTATAGTTTGGCTCACAATTTTGGTCTGTTCATGATACATCTTGTATTTCTCAAGTAAATCACTGTGATGATCTGAGGATTTCTGTCAGTAAGTAATGACACAATGCATTTCAGTGTCAGACATCATATATGTCAGAAAATGTCTGCTAAAACAAACCATGTTACTCTAGCAACTTTCTACATTTATAAGAGCAATATTTACAGTATCTCCCCATGTTTGGGCCATTGTCTCCCCATTTTGGCAGACTAGCTCCAGATTTATTGCACTAACAGGTTGAGAGGTATGGCTGTACACACAAAACCCGGACCAGACTTCAACTATCTCTGGAATGGAATCCCACTCTTACTATAGAAGGTCATACTGGGCATGCTCCTACACTTAGAGAAATACAGCCCATGTCTAAACCCACATCGGACTATATAACTGTATTGTACATATATGTCTTTGCATACAGACAGCTATAGACACCTTAAATGTCTCTACCCACACCCATCAGACAGGATTACCCTCAGCTAACTGTAGGTGGCTCATATGTGATATATCTGCATATGTTGTGTGTGATACACAGACATATATATGGGAAACATATAACAATATTTCAAGCATACACACAGAGAGACATGAGGAAGAGAGAGACAAACAGTGATAGAGAGAGAGACAGGGAAACACACACAGAGAGTGAGTCATAGACATGGATACCCTGAAAGGGCTAGAGTGATGTCCTGCTGCAGACAATTGCATACCAGTTTTAACCAGTCACATGTGTCAGCATGAAGATGCGCTCCATTGTGTAATAGTACTGAGGTAGGGGTTGGGGGTCTATATTATATGCTTGAAGTTTTAAAACTTTGACTCTCATATGATCGACACCATATAAGTGAAGTTTAAAACTTCGAACAAATAATAAAAAATTAAAAAAAAATTAAAAAAAACTTACCTGAATGCTCTGGGCAGAGGGGGCAAGCCTCCCTGCACCCCACACCCCCGCTACTTAAATATACCAACTCCAAGATCGCACTACATGTTAGTAAAGGGAAATATTCCCTATGGTGATCACCATTGAAACTTGCGAGCTTTCAAAAGTTTGCTCATATGGTGTCAACCATATGAGGCTCAAACTTTTGAATGTTTGCGATTTCTAATGGAACCCAGGAGTTGTAATATCACATCACCCACCTTTGTGTGTGTGTGTATGTGTGTGTGTGTGTGTGTGTGTGTGTGTGTGTGTGTGTGTGTGTGTGTGTGTGTGTGTGTGTGTTTGTAGGTTAAAGTATTATGATGTCTTTCCCACTCAGTATACTTCCCATTGCCCTTCTTTACAAGATCTTCTGATGTCACTCACCTTAGAAGTACTTTTGGACGTATGTTTGCCCTATAAGCTCTGTAGTGTGTTTTATAACTGTGTAAAACTGTAATGCAAATAACTAGATAAGTAGGGGTTCCAATCTCAGTCCTGGCAAATGTAAAGTATGTGTGTGTGTGTGTGTGTGTGTGTGTGTGTGTGTGTGTGTGTGTGTGTGTGTGTTTGTTTATAGGTTAAAGTATTTTGAAGCCTTTCCCACCCAGTACACTTCCCATTGCCCTACTTTACAAGATCTGTTGATGTCATTCACCTTAGAAGTACCTTTGAACACTTATCAGCCTTGTAAGCTCTGTGACATGTGTGATAACTGCGTAACACTATAGTAAAAATGACTAGATAGGAAGTGGCTCTAATCTCAGCCCTGGCAAATGTAAGTGTGTGTGTGTGTGTGTGTTTGCAAGTTAGAGTATTCCAAAGCCTTTCCTGCCCAGTAGACATCTCATTGCCCTACTTTACAAGATTTGCTGATGTCATTCACCTTAGAAGTACCTTTGGACACTCATCAATCATATAACCTCTGTGGCATGTGCAATAACTGCATAACACACTAATACAAATAGCTAGATGGATAGGGGTTCTAATCTCAGTCCTGGTAAATGTTTGTGTGTGTGCATGTGTTTGTATCTGTAGGTTAAAGTATTTTGAAGCCTTTTCCACCCAGTACACTTCCCATTGTACTACTTTAGAAGACCTGCTGATGTCATTCACCTTAGATATACCTTTGGACAGTGCTCAGTTATATAAGCTCCGTGGTGCATGCGATAACTGAATAGCACTATAGTATGGATAACTAGATAAATAGGGGTTATAATCTCAATACCGACAACTGTGATATTTAGTTTGTGTTTTTTATATCATTTTAAGGCCTGTTCCACCCAGTACACTTCCCATCACCCTACTTTAGAAGACCTGCTGATTTCATTCACCTTAGATGTACCTTTGGACACTCTTCAGCCCTCTAAGCTCCATGGCATGTGGAATAACTGTGTAACACTGTAGTACACATAACGAGATAGGTAGGGATTCTAATCTCAATACTTAGAACTGTGACAGTGCATGCGTGGGGGTGAGAACCATATCCTGTGTGTGTTGATTATACCATTTTGAGGCCTGTTCTACCCAGTACACTTCCCATTGCCTTACTCTACAAAGGCTGCTGAAGTCATTCACCTTAGATGTACCTTTGGACACTTATTACCCCATAAGCATTGTGGTGCATGTGATAAATAGACAGCACTATAATATGTACATGTAGATAGGTAGGTGTTTGAATCTCGATGCAGCCTACTATACTAGTGTGTGTGTTTGTGTGTGAAGCATTTCTCCTGTGTGTTTTGGTTATACCATTTTAAGGCCTGTTGACCCCCTCCCCATGGCAATTCTTTAAAGAGCCAGTTGATGTCATCTGCAATACAAACACAGTGACACATTTTATAACACATAGGCACTGTGGTGCATGCAATAGTCATATCAGTCTATATTGTACATAAAACAAGTAATCTCCGAGGTATCCCCAAAGTCTCAAAACAACCCACTAAAGTGTAGTGGGTCCAAAAACAAAACAGTGTAAGAAACTTCTCTGTGTGGAAGATTTTCAGTCCATATATTTCTAGTTAATCACTGTATATTAATCAGATCAGACAATAGTAGTAGAAGTAGCAAACGTTTACAATTATATATATATATATATATTTATAGATTGTTTTTAGGGTTCTTGTACACAGGCCTGAAGAAGTCTAGAAGGACGAAAGCAATCTTTGTTAACAGTAGGTTATGAAGATAAAAAAATATTTTTACATGCAAAATGTATATGTATATATTTATATATATTTTTGATTGCCAAATGAACTAAGGTGGATATATTTCCAGCCATGTAGTGTATTGCCTTGGATAAAATCACAGACTTAATAATCTACTTAATAATCTGGTTAAATTAGAGGTACCACATCATTATAAATTTTAAAGTACATAAGGGTTATATATTATTATGTCAGCTACTAAGTAGGGCAGGACCAGCTCAAATGTCACACTGATGGGGGAAGGGATGTATATTTAACATGTGTACCGATAACACTTTGTTTTACAGCACAATAAACCACTCCCATGCCTGATGAAAAGTATATATATATATATATATATATATATATATATATATATATATATATCTTTAGAAAGCTTGTGAGGAAATTATTACTCTATTTTTGTTTTACTTAGATCGCTTATCTGTGTACTTAATAAAGGATTTTCAACTGGAAACAGATTGCCTGCTTTGCTTGGATTACTTTCGAATACTTAGTTATGCTTTACAATTATATATTTTCTATTATTATTTTTTGTTTTGTTTTGTTTTGACTTGACAAGTTTAAGTTCGCTACTTCTACTACTATTATCTGATCTGATTAATATACAGTGATTAACTAGAAACATATGAACTGAAAATCTTCCACACAGAGAAGTTTCTTACACTCTTTTGTTTCTATATTGTACATAACTACAGAGGTAGGTCATATAATATCAAAAGTGTCCCCATGCAGCTGTGTGTCTGTGTTTCAGATGGCTATACCATACTAAGGGCCTGTGAACCCACCATTGGCAAACCTAACAGCCCTTGCAATTGCCACCCACTTGAATAGTAGTGGCAGACACTGCAACACTATAGTAGCTTTGTGGCGTTTGTGTTATGTATACAGCAGTATCATTTCTACAACTAGGCAGGTTCAGGTTCTGCTATCAGCAAGGGCAGGTCATGAGTGTGTGTGTGTGTGTGTGTATGTGTGTGTGTGTGTGTGTGTGTGTGTGTGTGTGTGTGTGTGTGTGTGTGTGTATATATCCCCTTGCAACAGTCTACCTGTGTTATGGACACCAGTATATCTCTCAAACTCACACAGAAAGACATCTGGTTAGATCCATATTGAAAACTGGGGCAAACACCAAACATTGAGCATAACCTTCACATTGTTGTGACATGCATGGAAAGTAGATACCAGAACAGGTTGTGCATCCAAATGTACTTTCCAAAGTGTATGTGTTGTTACATGACAATAGCTGTCATCAATCTGCAATGTTAGTCTGTCATGATTTATCCACAGTTGGCCAAAAAAACACATTTTATGACAGATGGAAAGAAAGCATGTGTCAAACATCAGGACAATCTGCAGATATATGCAGAGGTCACAGGTATGGCCACCATCTGTACCACCCTGCAGGTTGCAGTCCATGTTTGGCAAGGTGTGACTTGTGACAACAACTGAGACAGTAAAGAGGTCCCAAGAGTGTAGGATAACAAAAATGTCACACAGTCCTGTACTGATTGCATAGAGCAGTTATTGCACAGCAGAAGCATCTCAATGTTATGACAAATAGTGTAAACTAAGGTAATGTCACACAAAGAAGGTGTCATATTAGCAAACCAGAGGACGTCCTGTGTGTTGCACTTGCTGTGGCCATGGTATGTCTTGCCAACCGTCACGTTACTACAGGTCGTTCCTACACTCCACATTTTATAATATTGCAAAGCCATTCATTGTCACTTATGTGTGTGCAATATGTATATATGTGAAGGCCCTATGAATACCTGATGCCCCAATAACCCACAAGTATATAGGCATGAATGATAATTAGCTCCACCTACATATGTAGGTGAAGCTGTACTCTGTCACTGAACCACAAACTGATGTTAACACACTGCAATGAGCCATACAGTGGGCATGGAATGCTCTCAAGGTCCTAGCCTCAAGTTGTATGCAGGCAACAGTGTCACCATGCCATACAAGTACATGTCACCACCATGTTCCACATAAGTGCCAACCCCATAAACACACAGACTGTAATGACAGGCCTAGGTACCCAGGATGGCAACATAGTTGCATTCAGGCACAAAGTATTGGCAGTTGTGAGGAATTGCTTGTATGTGGTTCACCACATAGGTGAAGGGACCACATTCAGCCAAAAGGTGGACATCACCTCTGAATAGTCCTCAGTCAGTAAAACAAGACATTATCAGCATGGCCAGTCTACTATGCACCCATGCAATCATCTGCTGAATATGTAGTCTATGGTAACTCCCACAAAGGTCAGCCATGTCCCTCAACACACACATGCATGTGGCATTGGTACAGGATAATATGTGCATTTATGAACATGTACACTACAAGCTGTGATACTACCCAAATCACTGATATTTACAATATTTTTGCACTTGTGTGCATTATAGGACCCCACCCACAAATGCAGTTTGACCTGACATATGCATCCAGGTATGCAAAGGCTGCCACTGTGAATGCTACAGTATTGACGTGATGACCACTGGGACCTTACATATATGCTCCTTGGCTGTTGACTCTGTGCCACCAACCTCCATGACAAATGTGGGGATGTGTGCCTGGGAGGCGGTGGCTCCACCAAGGTTGGCAAGGAACTCCTCTGTTAGTGTCAGTTGTGCTTCTGTAGCAGGCCCTCTCCAAGTGCCAGCACAGTCCCTGGGCACAGCTGCAGCCCTTTGCTGATTGTTCTGTATTACATCTGTGGCACAGTGTCAGACCTGTTTATAGCCCCTGCCGTGGTGTCCAGTGTTGTTGATGGTCCCCACCAGTTCTGCCCATGGGGCAGTTCATTGCTGCATGTGCTGCCAGCTTCTCCCCAATAGTACCTTGTGATGTAGTCTCAGGGAATCCAAGATCACTGCAGTCTTGGACTATGTGTATGGTGGGTGACATCTATGATACATCCCACATGGAAGACATGAACAGGGAAACACATCCCAAGACCACATACATTGGCTACCATCATGACCAGACCATACACATACATATTTGCTAGCAATATCCACCACTGACACATACATTATACCCCTGACATCTATCAGTACAGTATGTGTCTGAGTATTGTGAATATGCCACGATTACTGCATGTGTTGCCCTCTTATCCTGATGTGTCATGTTCCCCTCACTGAGGACCATTAATGTGTATAATCCACCATTCATCATTCACATCACATAGCACATGCAGCAGCTGGGGACATCACAGAGGTTCACCACCAGGAAATACCAGGCCATCAAACATCTACCACACACCTATAGGCTATAAGGCAAAGCCTCTATCCAGTGTCATGCATAATCCTCAGGAGTGACCTCACTGTGTCATGTGAGGAAATCACGATTTCCACATTGCTGGGACTGCTGGCTGCATGAGTGCAGGTCATGCTCCAGACACACACACACACACACACACACACACACACACACACACACACACACACACACACCCTCAACCTGGTAAGTGACCTGGACTGGCTTTGTTGGCAGCTCACATGTGTTTCACATACAATCACCCTGCAGTGGAATGGGCACCATGTCCACATCAGGCAGGGTAGCTACCAACACCTTTGCATGTTTGACCTCATGAAATGGATGGTTAACAGCACATACACCCTTGGGATACCACCTGGTCCCTGCTGGATGGGGACATCAACTGCTGCCTTGCATACACATGGGCTAACTTGTGGCCTAGGCATACGGCTGTTCATGGCTCATAGCCTAGCCACCTGGGATGGTAGCAGGACTATCAGAAATGGCCTGACTGCTGTGACAGAGTGTACTGTTATGTGTCCACACACATCACTGCCATTGACTGCTGGGTGCCTTCTATGGGCAACGTTACAGTACCAGGTCATCCAGCCTACATCTGGAAATAGGTGAGTGACACTACAGGTACATGTGGACATTCCAGGAACATCTGAGGTACACATTAACAGAGTGTGGTGCATATGTGGTGTAGGATGACCTACTCACAGGTGTCTGACATCTGCAGTATCAGACGTCATTATTTTCTGACTGCAGTCCTTCATGATTTGCCACTAATTTGCCAGAAAAACAAAATTTTATGGAAAACATGGCCAAAATTGTGAAGCAAATATCAGGATATTCTGCAAAACCCTGTATAGTTCAGAGGTATGCTGCAGACATAGCCATCAGGGATTGCTCTAGGTGCTGGACAGCAGACTAACATGCAAGATGACAGTCCCGTAAGTGTTGTTAAGAGCTACTGTTTAAATTCCTATTTCCCATGACTGCATCCCCCCATCTGTATTCCATTACACACTTAATTGTTTGACATAACTGGTATAGTGCTGTACCCCTTTTTCAGAATAAATCTACAGAAGGTGCTGTAAATAGTCACAGTCTGTCTTTTTGACAAAAGTATCAGACCTGTTCAGCATAGGTATCAGCTTGCCTTTTGTAGGTAATGCTCATGAAGAATTAATGGCATGTGCACCGATCTGTTCCTCTCATTTGCTAATTGCATCCAGAACAGCTGGGCTGCTTTCTTATTAGCCAATGTCATGGAAACACAGTACTATAATTAAGGCCTTCATGTGGGCCTTGCCCCTTTACTGTCAGGTGAGGGGGGCAGTATGGAGGTGTTGGAGCTACAGCAAAACAGAGTGTATGTGGAAATACTATCCAGTGTTTGGAATGATTTGTTGTGCCAACAGTTTTGCATGCTATATCTGTGTACCTCTCAACCTCCTAGCACAGGAAATGTGGACACAGCATGACAAAATGTGTGGACAAAGGTTCACAAATAGGGATGGATTTGAAATACCGGTGTCATAACCTTAGAGAATTGCAAGAGTAACAGGGTTTGTTTTGACTTTCAGTTTCTGAGGGATTTGAAATCTGACACTCAAATGTATATTACTATTTAGTGACACCTCCATTCTGATATCATTCCAGTGATTTATCAGAATACCACAAATGTTATAAGGAACAGGACATAAATATGAGCCATAACCTTGGACATTCTGTGGAAATCTGTATAGTTACATGTGACACTTGCAGCATTTATTGTCCTGCATACTGGTTCTGTGTATGTGTCAGAGGCCCAAGTGCGCAGTGATTATGGCCACTATATGTCAGATTACTATGTGACTGGCTATCAAGATGTGTTCATATAACTCAGTTGCTGTACTCAAGAGATCAGTTGTCCTACTGGTATGATGTCCTGACCACAGTTCTAATGTTTCTGTGTTCATAATTTGGCTGTGATGCTTTTCTCCCTAAAGGTATATCCCTGTACTGACTGATAACTTTACAAATGCATCAGCATACCAACAACTGCACATATTTTCACAGAATGTCCAGAGTTTGTGCTCATATTTTTGGTCTGTTCCTCAGAATATTTGTTGTTTTCTGGCAAACAACTGGGATTTCAAGTGGCCTAATGCTTATGGTGTTTCCCTTGCAAACACAAGGTGCAGGGTTTGAGCCTCCCAAAGGATAATTGACTGTGCTTAAAATGGCTTGCAAGGGCAGTTAGCTTAGTACTAATCTGAGGCCTGATGGCACTAACTAATGACAGAGGTTTGAGTTACATACTTCAAATCCTTTGGAAAATGTATGTTAAAACGAACCATGTCACTCTAGCAATTTTCTTATATGTATAACTGTACTATGTAAAATATGTGCCCATTGTTGAGCCTCTGTCTCCCATTTTGTCAGTGTTCAGCCAGTTTATTGCACTAAGAGGTTGAGAGGTATGTGCATCAAGAAATTCCCAGAGCTGATTTGGTGTACTGATACATTGTTCTGACTCTAGTGTAGAAGGTCCTGGATCCAAGAATTGGCAGTGATATCTGTTTTCCCTACTGCTAAATGACTGTAATGCATGATATGTTTGAAAAAGCATCACAAGTTTTCACAGCTCATATGGTGCTGTGGTATGTTGCTCTGACCCTAGTAAACTGGGTCCTGGGTTTGAGACTTGGTAGTACTATGTTTTTTGTCCTAATAGTAAATAACTGTAATGCAGGATATGTTTGAAAAAGCATTGCAAATTCCCACAGCTCATATAGTGTAGTGGTATGTTGCTCTCTGACTGTAGTGCACAAGGTCCTGCATTTGTGACTTGCAAGGGCTAGTTATTTTATTGCTGGGCAAAACAGGGGCTGATTGAGACAGAGTGCTTAAAGCAGTTTTAAGTGGGTTTGCACAGGCTTGCCTGATGGTAAGTGATGTCAAGAGGTGCTTACTCCTGCTTGACTCCGCTTAGCACTTCTAATTCCTGCTTAAACCCATGCTAATTTTAAAAAAGAAAAGAAAAAAGTGTGATAGAAAAGTGGTTAAATGAGGGCAAGCAGGGGGATAAACAATGTGAAAGGCAGCTATGGATGTGCAGGACAGGTGTAGGAAAGGGTCATAGCTCTCTATTTCTTTTGCAGCAACAGCTGTAAATGATGTGGACAATTTGGAATTCAGTGCCTTCCACCACACGGGGAGGGGTGTGGGCAACAAACATTGCTTGAGTGATTTAGGGGTAAATTGACTGATGTCAGTGTACTTGGGGGTGAAATGGAGAGCTATGTATGGGATGTGTTTATTGGGGGGGGGGCAGATATCCTCCCCTTTTTTTTAAGGTGAGAGTAGAATGTTGGGAAATGGTTGTAGGTACATTTGGGGAGGTAAGTTGGGTAGGAGAGGTTGCTTTTGCAGACAGACAAGACAGACAAGACAGCAGACAGGGGCAGTGTATGCCACATGAGGAGGGTAAACATCTTGGATGGGGAGGGTGGTTGGGAATCAGAGGCCCATGAGTTCCAGATGGAAACAGTGGGACTGAGGTCCCCACCCATGGGCAGTCACCACTGCCCCTTCATGACCCCAAAGGGGGCTATGCTGGGGAATGGATAACAGGGGCAGGTTGCCCCTCGAGGTGCACCAGTCTGCCCTCAATCTAGCTCAGGTGTGCATCCAACTCTGTCTGGATGACCCTGCACTCCATGCCATGGAACCTTCTGCAGGTGACGGGTTCCTCTCTACGCCTGCGCCCGGGGGGGGAAAGGCCCCATCCCCTGAGGCAGTTCCACCTGAGGGTGGTGCAGGACCAGCAGAAGAGGGAGTTCCAGGTTGGGTCCCAGACATGCTGGGGCCTGGTGCTGTGGCCAGATAAGGTGGGACAGGTGGATCCGCTGGGATCTGCCTTCACAAATGTGCTATGGTGTTGAGGTTTTTCAAAATGTATTGGTTAGTCATTAACAAAACATTTAAAGATTAGTTATAATGGCATGCATGGATGTTCCAATTAACCCAGAACAATGGAAGTGAAACTATTGCATAGCAAACAGAACACATACATGTGTTCTGTTTGTTATTGCATAGCAAACAGAACACATGCATAAATGGAAAAACAGTCAGCATTGTAATAGCATGCCAATTACATTTATGGCAACAAGCCACCAACAATGATATTTGAACAAGGTATGTCAATATGCAACCAATTAAATATAAGTACAACAACAGAACACAAGTCTCAACATTAGGTTTTGAGAACAACATACCAGTAGTATATGAATAATAATTATTGATGCCGATAAGGAGTGGGGGGAGAGAAAAAAAGTCAATTAATAATTGTATAGGCTTCTATTCTTCACAACAGTACTGATCAATACTCTACAGGTTTGCCCTCACTTTACATCTACCTATGGCTCATAGCTTTTGTAGCACATACATAACTGTTAAACTGTCAACCTGGAATGGTATGGGGCAAACTGTGACAACTCTGGTTACATGACTAGAGGGGACTCGTACATGTCAGTGTTACATATATTATGAAGAAGGTGTATCCTGCACTGATGTTGTGTGTGTGTGTGTGTGTGTGCTACTGGGATACTTCACCTGGATTCATATCTGTGTCCAAGGTTATTGGCAGCAGTGACCACTAGCCATGACAGCATGACACTTGAAGGACATGTATTAGTATACCCTTCATACAGCTACTACAAACATTTATTTACCTGTAAGACCCATGGAGAACATATCTGTTAACACTGCCTGACTCTTTCTACAAATATTCAAGATTACTTGAGTGTAAATATTCACACATCTTAGTACCTCTCCCTGGATTAAAACCCTGGTCTGGATGTGCAAAAATGAATGACAAAGCTATTTCTCATCACACTGAGCTATTGGGGAGCTGCTGTCGCTTGCGTGACTGAATTCTGCTTAATACTCTCTTGAGTAGTCAGTCTGACCTTTTAATCTAAGTGTAGTGTCACCAAAGACTGAGGTGACAGTTGAACATACATGCATGAGATTCATGTATGACAGATAGTTAGTGTACTGTGTGCTAATCCTTTGAAATAATAAGATCTGGAATGCAAAGGTTAATACAAGGCAATGCTAAAGGAGACACAATATAATACATTACACATTATTATTCAAGGTTCAAATCTTAGTGCAGTGCATATTTATATCTTGTTTTACAGCTCCACAATCTACAGTTTTGCATAACAGCTGGTTATGAGAACAACCTCAGTCAATGCACACTGTCAAAGCCATATTTGCTGTGAAGCAGCTGAACACATTCTATTTCTTCAACAACATACCAGATTAAACACAACAGTTTGTGGTATAAATCTTTATTTGAGTAACATGACACAGTGCTTTATTACAGTTCAGATTCTACATTCAGTAGTACTGCATATCCTGTAGATCAATATTGGTCTGACAAACTTTATTTATTCAGTACACTCAGAACACACTATATCTACTGGCAGTAAACAATGCACTCCTTATTATTTATTGCACTATATATTGCAAGATAGATCTGTATTTGATCTGTATTCACCAGACTCTCAGTGCAGCCTCTGTCTGCATGGGCCTCTACATTGCTAGCTCTCACCTCTGCCGCTGTAGGGGAAAAAACAACCATTATGCATACCTGTCTATCACATACAGGTTAGAATTTAGTACAGCTATGGGTGAAATACTTACCAACTACTGGGGCATTGCTGTCTTGAGCATCTTGGCTCCATTGGGCCATGAGCTCCCCCTTCCTCCGCTTTAGGTCGGCATAGTGATGTTATACCTGCTCAGCAATTTGGTTAATGCCAGTGGCACTGGTGAGGTTGTGTGCCAGATGGTCCCAGGCCTCACATTTGTATTGGAAACCCTGGTACTGGCCCTGCAGCAGTCTGACATCATGGTGTTGCACAAGGTGCCCAGCCATGATCTTGGACTCAAAATGCCCCAACGCTGCACCCGAAAGCATGCTCCCTCTCCAACTTTAGATATAGACCCTGCAGCGATCAAACTACAGCAAGTTCTGGCTGTATTCCTGCCTGTGTGGTTTAAATAAGGCCATATTCCCACCCTTTGCCATCACTGGACCATTTTTGAAAATGCTGAGCACACCTCAGCAGTGCACAAACCCGCTAAGCTGAGTTGAGCAGTGCTTAAAGGGCAGATGCTGAGTAGTGCTTAGCAGTGCACAAATCCACTTAGCTGGGTTGAATGCTGCTTACAATTATACTTCTTAGCAATTCTCAAACTGGGTAAGCAGAGCTATGCACTGCTAAGCATTGCTCAGTTTTAATTTCCAGAAAATTAACGAATTGCACATTAATTAGTCTTTACTGACATTTTATTAAGTGTATATATTTTACATTACATGATGTCCCCCTATGTGTTTTGATTACATTACTTTGGGGTGTGACTGTACTGTCTGGGACACTTGTGTTTACATTGGGAATTTCACATCATATATCCAATGACACTATTTTATTATATCTCCTAAACTTATGCATTTCACTATGTTATCTGTTCCTGTAACTTTAATGTATTGGACACTTGTGTGTAATTGGGGCTTTTATACTTTGATCTCCACTGCAAGTAGGCTTCTAGTCAAGCTGGACCACCACAGTTAACATATTTCAATGTATACAAAACAAATAAAAAACATTTACAGCATTTCCCTATCAAATGTAAAAAGCTAAATGGTCAGGATTCGACCCTTGCACCTAATGTACAAGTTACAGTGTCCTAATCATTTAGCCAGTGAGGATCTGCTGTTAAACTGCTGTATATACCTCTTTATTTTCATTTAAGCATTGCTGAGCACCATGCCATGCTGTGCAAACCTGCTCAGCTATGCTTAAACTTGACCTTTTCAACAAACATTAAAAGCATCCGGTTTCTATTTTTAGATGTCTGGCACGTGTTCCTTGCAAATGTCAATAACTACATCGGTAAATAAAATTAACATTAATATATAAATGCTTTCTGATGTAAAAGCTGAATGGCCTGTCTTGGTATTCGAACCATGCACCTACTGCACGCAAAGCCAAAACTCTAACCACTAAGCAAACTCAGCATTCAAATGTTCAGCTATACATTTCTATATAGCTCTTCTCACACATTTAAGCACTGCTGAGCAATGCAGCATGGTGAGCCAACCCACTCAGCTATGCTTAAACTTCACATATAAATGAAAAAAAATTATTTCATTCAACCATTTTAAATAGATATATCTCAGTATATAACTATCAGCATGTCAGTTGCCTGCATACTCTTCATAACAATCCATGGTAATGTAAAACATGTCATTCTATCAACTTTCTAAGTTTGTAAGAGCAATATTTAAAAAGTGCCCCTATTTCTGTCCCTTTCTCCTGCTTTTATTTAATGGCTTTGTCCAGTTTTCTTGCTCTAAGAGGTTTAGCTGTGTGTCCGAGGACACACTTTTTACTGTAATGTGCCGTACGGCACTTTGACAAGGCAGGGGGTGTGTTACAGTTCCTGTCACACACCCCCTGCATTGCACTGCATTGTATTCATTTGCTTTCAGTGTCCACAGACACTGAAAGCATTTAAAAAGTGCCGTACAGCACTTTGACAGTGCAGGGGGCATGTTACGGATCTGCAAGCACTAAAGCAACACACCCCCTGCACTCACTGAATGAGTTCAGGGGGTGTGTTGCACTAATGCAGCACATCCCCTGCACTCATTCAGTGATCATGTCTGCAGATCCATCTCAGTAACACGCCTTCATTAATATGAAAGGTCCACTGCTGAGAGGAGGATGCAGACATGAACACCATTCACTCCGTGTAGGACTAATACTATTCATACATAGAGTTTATTGAATCCGGGGGTTAGTCTTTGTGACCTGTAATAGATATTTTAAGTTGTACTTTGCTGTGTTAATAGTATAATCTACATGTGGAGCTTTTCTGCCCGGGCCTCCACTGAAAATGAGCTACTTAGTCCAGTCAGACCTCCCTGGTAGTCAAATGTCAAATAAATAAAATAAATAAATAAACTGGCTTCATTCTTTATTGACTAGAACTGCTGAATATTGTGAAGCTGCATGAAAGGCACCATGATTTGGCTGATTTATGTATAGCTCATAGCAGGTGCCAAAGTCTGGGAGTTATGGATATCTGGAACAGAATTACAGTAAATTGCAACTGCCTTTGAAGGTAATGGCTATTAATGTTTATGTGAAAATTAACATTTTTGAGAATTAATATTTGAATTTTGTGAGATACTTTTGATAAACTCTCTGATTTATAATTTATTCATTTTTACTCATTTGTTAGTCTGTGTGATACCTTAGTTATCTAAGATAAATATCTAAGATATCTTAATTTTTATTTTGGAGCCCATGCAAATTATTAATATTTTTGAAAATGCTCTGTCTGAAAATTAATGAAATGATGCATCTTTATTGATAAAGCTGTGTTTAGGTTATTTATGTATTTATCTATTTTGAGGGTTGGGAGGGTGGCCTAATGGTTAAGGTGTTTGTCTTACAAACACAATGTGCAGGGTTCGAGTCTCACAAGGGATAATTTGTTAGGCTTAAAATGGCTCGCAAGGGCAGTTAGCCTAGTACTAATCTATGAATCTATAAAAATGCTTATTTCTATTTGCTAGTCATTAAAAACAGAGATATATTTTGTTAAGTAACATGTTATGTCTAGTGCAGTTGTATGTAATACATTTGATTCCAAGGAAAATATATCCTAAAGCCTTTATTTTTTTTTTAATACTGGCATCAAACTATCTGGCATAAGCTAAAATAGGTTTTTAAATTAATAGCAGGTTAGTTAACCTGTCATCTGGGATTCTTCTCAGCCATAAACTTGGCCATAAGGCAAAAGTAAATGTAATATATATGAGTGCTTTACAACAGCGAGTCAATAAGTATATTTTTTGCAAAGTGGGGTAAACTAGCATACTAGGAAAAACCCAGACAGATATGAGGACAGTATGTAAACTCCACACAGATAGTGATTGCAGAACAGGCCTGAATCCCAAGTCTTAGATATGTGAGGTACAAATCTTAACCACAGAGCTTTGAGACATGTAGAAGACCTTGAAGGTTATAAAAGAGAAATTTGTAGCCTTGTGGAATTGGAGGACAGCGATAATGGGCATGTCTTGTGATGGTCAGCTACTATTTGATGTTGTTATAGACATTAGTTTTGAATGGATCATAACAATTTGCTGGGCCTTCATTCTGGGATACCACTGAGGAGCCTAGCTCAATTTCCCAGTTACCCCGATGCACTACCTGGTTAAGCAACTTGCTCAGGGTTACACTAAGCAAATGGAGGATGAGGGAATCAATCCCTGCTCTACTGGAAGCAGCTTAACAGCTCAAAGCCTTAATCCTCTGTGCTGCTAGACTATTTATTGTGGTGGTACAGGGTTAACAGTGTGCTGAGTATGTTAATGGTTTGACTAACCATTCAAGATGGTAGGTGTCTTTACCTACTTTAAACAGTATGGACCTCATTTAGCATGTCTCCAAGAAACCCAGTTTGGCCACTTGGATCACTTAAAACTAGTGAAGTTCACTTTTTATGAGGACCCCCCACCATGTGTGAGCAAGTAGGCATACAGTTGAGATGTTGTAGATAAAAAACATTGCATTAAAGTAGCATATAAATTATTAAATCAGCAGAACAGATATGCAATTGGAAGAAGTCGATATCGTTCAGTAGGAATATCCATTTTTTATGTAAATGGTTACACAGGAATACCTCAATGTGATATCTGAAATTCGATTTATGACGTTTGTAGCTTATAAACAAAGATATTGTGTCTAGATCTAAGGATGTCATTGCCCCCATTACTCAGCCCTTATTAGGCCAATCATTGAATAGAATTTCCCCTTTGGCATATATTTGCTAAATTGAAATGCCCACATGGATACCTTACTGAAAGGATACAAGGCCAAAATAAGATATCCTACATAGAGCGACTCAAAGCCCTGTAGTATACTAGATATCCTACAGATTGTTAAGAGGTAACCTGTGTCTGGCATACAAGGCATCTTCTGACCCATTACTGGTGGATTTACTGCACATCAGCTAGTCAAACAGCATTAAAAAGACTCCATCTAGGGATCTAAACCTCTTGTGCAACATCAACATAATAATTTGGAGTGATTGGTATATTCTGCAGAGGACATCGCTGCTCAGGAACAGACTCCCCATCCACATAAAACAAAGTTCATCCCAGTCCATATTCAAGTTCAAGTTGAATCTATAGATGGGAAATAGAAAATTTTCCCCAGAACTGCCCCCTGTACTACTAATGGACAGATGCAACTCCTAAATCATTTATCTCATGTATGTGTACCTTCAAATTGTCTATTGTATGATCCCAGTTATTCTCATTATAATTATCGACTATGGGATGGGGAAGGACAGTCTTTAAATGGGATAAGTTAATTTGAGCAAAAAAAGGTAAAATGACTAGGCTTAAAATGGCCTGAAAGGACAGCTAGCTTAGTATTTACCCAAGAACCAATTAGAATCTAATAATTGGTGATAGGGAAGGTCAGAGTGGGTCAACGCTTAGACAGACCACAACAGATGGTAGATACTTTTGGAAGTATTGTGCAGTGGAGGAATCGTTCATGCTTTTGCAGCCATATGCTCCTCATACAAGGCAGGACACATGCGTTACTCTCTGAAATGTTGTAGGTTCCAGACTGGATAGAGCTATGCTTCTAAGAGAGCATGTATACTTAGCTAAAGACATTGTCTATGTGTCTTAGCAACCACTTGGCTCAAATTCCTAAGGAGAAGAAGGACTTTTGGATGAAACATTATTAACTTTCTTCTTATAGCTATAAGACTCTGATTTCCAAGACTTGTATGTAACAGGATGCACAGAAAGTTGTCCCTTACAATAGGGTGTTTGGGACCCATGAATTGACTCATAAGGCATTAATAATTGATTATACTGTCGAAATATAATTTATATGTCTGTATTTATAATACTCAGTGCTGTACTGAAGCAGTATTTTCAAAATAAGTAGTACCTGTTAACTGAGCAGGATTGGTTGTTGGCTGTGTAGACTCAATTACTCCAGGATTCTGAGCAAATAGTTCAAAAATAGAGAGAAACATAAGAAAGAAATATAAAACATTCCAGCTAAAAAGTGGGATAAGCCAAAAGCTTCGAATTTGCCTAGTAGGTTTATCTGGTTAAAAATTAGGTCTTCAGATTATTTAATGGTGAAAGAGAAGTCCATAGCCTTGAGATTAAGGCATGCTAAAGTAGACTGGTTACCTCTCTTAGAACTAAAACCAGAAAAAATATTGTATATGGGCAGAGGGGGATATTAAGGTCCCTCTTTTTGTGACTGATGTATTAAAATAACTGATGTGGCCTGAGGCTGACATTCATAGGTTCTTTCAGATATTGATTTTAAGATTCTCTAAGGGTAGGTATGAGGTAAACTGAAAACTATACGACTCCATCTATAAATTATGAACCTTCATCACAGATAAAACTGAAAAATCCTTATTCACTGGAGACCAAGTTCTTTAAGTATTTGGGAATCTGGTAACCTCTCTCCCAAAAACTGCTGGATTTACCCAGGAAAAATTGCTGTCAATGTAAACATCTCGCATAATGGAAATGGCTTCTTCTAGATTTTTTATTTTTTTATTTTTTTTTACAAAGAATAGAAATAGTTCAAAAATGTGTTCTCCCTTTGATTTCGCTTTTGTTCCTGGTCATTTACGTTACCACCCACATCAAGATTATATTACTAGTATAAGAAAGCAATGTTGACATGCACTTGATCGGGGAGATCAACATGAAATGGGATGAACTAATGTCACCCTTAGAGATGGGGAATCTGAGCTTGCATGACTTTGAGATTTATTGCTGTACAGCGCAAGTGAGGTTGGCATTCCTTCATATAATGACTATTTGTAATAGCAAAAGGCAGGAGTTATTTACTTTGTCAATCCCTCTGTGTGTCAGTATTGTGGACCTGGCATTCTGTGGATGATGGAGAAGGCAGGGGTGGTGTTCCATAATTTTAGTGAATGTGAATCTAAATATTTAGTGGAAAATGGTTACATTTGGAGACCACGAAAGGGAACAGAAACTGATAATGATATTTGTGTGTGTGTGTGTGTGTGTGGAGGGGAGTTATAAGATGAATATATAGATGAGGAGATATCTGATACCATTTAGAGTACAATGCCTACCATGCTGTTGACAAAAGCTAGGCTAAGATATTGCAAATGGCTTACACTCCCCCTAACTCTACATCTGAGGTAATTTGAAATTTTGACCAGATCCAGGATGCTTTCTTCCTCAAGGAAATAGCTGGTTATCAGAAATGATTAAAAACATATATTTTTCTAACAGAAAGGCATGTGAAGCAATAAGGAAACATGGGATGAACTGTTTCAGATACAATTAGATCACTTTATTTGGAGACACCTCTATGCCCTCCCAAAGCATGCTAATACCACTAGAGTACCTTACTACCTTAGAATAATCTTTGGGTGGAGATGTCTCCACAGATAATTTTATATCCTGAACAAGTTGAAGTGTATATTTTTAACTTTAAGTGTCATATGTTACAGATGTAACTCTGGAGACATACCTCGTAACATGCATTTTTTTCTGGAACAGATGTAACTCTGGGGATAGATGTACCTCGTTAAATGTCTTCAGGATATGCATTTTTCTAGAGTAGGTCAAATCATAGTTGCAGGATCTTTTGAAGCAGATATGGCCAGTGTGAACTAGACTTGCATCACCCTATCACAACTCTTTTTGGTAAGCTATCAGATTTGGAAAGGTTAGAATAGACATGAGATAGTCTTGTAATCTATGCCATTGCTATCGGCAAATGAAGCCATAACTAACAGATGGACACCTAAATGATTAATAGAAACTGAAGCTGTCAAATGGATAAAGAGGGAGATACAGGAAATTGAAGAAATCTTGGCCAGAGAAAAATCCATGGAAGAGGCAATGTTGGTTAAATATGTGATATCCTTTGATAATGTATTATGACAAACATTAGGCATCGCTAGGACAAAACAAGCTCTATTACAGGCTATAAGGTTCAAAGACTGAAATTATTTGGCTTAGGATGGTCAAAGGTAGGCAGCATAGCTAAAGCCATTGTCTAAAGCATGAGCTAAAGTCATCTTAGTAAACATACCAGACTTTGGTATTTATTTATTTATTTGTTTATTTTTAAATAAACCATCATTTAAGGATAGGATGCAAGAGTGTGCATCTTTTTTTATACATATCTAGGACATAATGTATATATCTGATAAAGATGTAATGTTGGTACTATGTAGTAAGAAGGACAAGATAAATACTTTTCTATTAATTTTTAAGGGTTTCTTTTCTGTCCTTTTTTCCTGTTATGTTGACATTGGCCTGTTTCTTATTATGCAAGAGTTGATTCTTTTATGTTTCGCTTGTGTTTCATTCAGTAATAATTACAGGTCTTTAAAAAAATACTACAATATAGTTAGATGGGCTTGACTTTAGATAGGTGCCCCACTACACATTTAGCTGGTAAAATATAGGAATTAATACATTTCAAAAGGTTATACATAATTTTTCCTATAATCAGCATACTATAGTCTGGCCACTGCTAAAAGGATATAAGGCCTTAACAGCAGGTTCTACATGGACTGACTCAAAGCCCTGTCATTATACTCTGTATCCTACAGACTGCTAAGAGGTGCCCTATGTCTGGCATACAAGGCATCCTCCAACCCATTCTGATGGATTTACTGCATATCAACAAGTTAATTGGCATCAGAAATACTCAGTCTAGGGATTTAACCCTCTTCTACCTCATCAACAGAATGGTTTGGAGGGACAGGTATATTCTGCAGAAGATACCACTGCAGGGGAACAGACTCTACATCCACGTAAAACAAAGTTCATACCTGTCCATATTCAAGTACAACTTAGGTCTATGGATGGGAACCAGAAAATTTACTCCAGGACTGCCTCCTGTACTGCCAATGAACAGAGGCAGCTTCTAAATGCTTTATTGCATGCATGGGTCCCTTCAAATTATCTATGGTATGATCCCTATTATTCTCATTAGCGGTAATATATAATTACCACCCATGGGATGGGTAAGACTAATCTCTAATCAAATGGGATAGGTTACTAAGAGCACAAAAAGGGAAACTGGCTAGGCTAAAAATGTCCCACCAGGACAGCTAGCCTAATACCTACCTATGAACCTGGAGCCTAGTTTCCAGAATGTACACCCATTCCAATGTATATACAGAGTACCATATGTGGATATAAAGTGCTGTGTAACATTGTAGTGAAAAGTACCATACAATTAACTTGTACAATGTAACTCTGCTTAGAATGTTTCCACAATATGTGGCCAATGAAGTTGTCCAAATTAACCATATGAAAATAAACGTTCCTATAGCAAGCAACAGCCATCTAATACGAGGAACACATTTATACTTTTGTAGTGCCAGTGCAGTTCTTTGTATTATTTATGTATCAAAAATCCTTGGCTTCCTATTTAAAGTGAGGCAATTTTATGACTGGTCTTCATTAGTGCAATCATGAAATATTCAAAATATTTTCTGGTAAACAGCACAGCCTTAAAAAGATCAATAAAAAATGAATCCTACACTCCACAACATGGCAACATGCCTATCACTCACAAACTGCTTATATGGACCTAATAAACAAGGATATATGGAATCTCCAAACTCTGGATCCCACACAGTTTGGTTTTGTGAAAGGTAAATCATGCCTGCTAAACTTGGTCAATTTCTTTGAGTCAGTCACCAGAGCTGTGGATAAAGGCAAGGTGGTTCATACAGCCTACCTTGATCTGGCCAAGGCCTACCATTCCCCCTCAGGAATCATAGAAAAACTCACTAAGCTAGGCATCAAACCCTATATCACTAGGTGGGTTGCAAACTGGCTCACAGATAGAATCCACAGTGTGAAAGTAGCTGACTCCAAGTCAGATTGATGACCAGTCATGAATGGAGTCCCACAGGGATTGGTCCTGGGTCCTCTCCTGTTTGGTATCTACTTTGCAGAAGTCTGGGCCAACACGAAGGGACTCTGGCTGACAAAGATTGCAGATGATTGCAAGTTGGGAGCCATTATTAACTCCCCAAGGGATGTTGACATCCTACAGAAAGGCCTCACTGAGACCA
>NC_056726.1:610408573-610411073 GCF_019279795.1 Protopterus annectens
ATGGAGGTACAATAAAGCAGATTTTAGCAGAAAGCAAGATGGTTTATTCATGTTACAGAAAGGGAAAACACCCTTTTAATAAAGAGAAAAAGAAAACAGAAAATACATGCAAGAAGAAAGTGTTGCTGTCCTTAAACACACAAAGAATATTATTAAAATATTTAAGATATGCTAAGTGAATGCATGTTGCAGCTATAACCTAACCTGAATGAAACTATAACAGATTTACTGCAAAAAAAAAAAAAAAAACCCTAACCAGAATTCACCAGAAAGTTAAATCTACATTCAGGATTAAACTTGGGATGTCCATGTTTTCATACAATCCCACTCTGATACTAAATCCTTCTATTGTAACTAATGGTCACATTTCATGTTAGACATATTGAATTCTTCCATTATTTTCCAATATTAATGCCTGTGTTTCAGTTATTGTAAGACACAGAATGCTATACAGACCAAACAAACAGAGTATATAGTTTATGATGTCTTTCTTTCATCTTTCCTAGAATCTCACAAAAATCGTTGTTAAAGATAATCAAAGACAAAAATAACCTGATTGTAACTAAATCTTGGTGATCACAAATTATGTAAATAGCTGATAAACTTAACAAGTTTGGCACACAAGATAAATGCATGCTCTGGAAGTCTGATAGGCTTTATGATGTAGACTTTAACATCATAATGCATTCTTTATGTATACCTGCAGAAAATCTTAGTCCTATAATACAGAAAGCAAAACATGAGATGCAGAGATATTCTAATTTATTTCTGCCCTTTAACCAAGGAATAAAAGTTCTCAACATGTTCTCTGCTGAATGCTGCCTAATTAATGTGGCATTTGTTGATATCCTGAGAACAAATGAGATAGTGAGCAATCAGCTTTTTGTAAATATAAAGGATCATAAAAACCTCTACAATCAGGTATCACATTTTCATTACCCTACTCACTTTATTCAGTTTTTCTGACTGTCTATTCATGTTTTATATAAATTTAATGGAAGTTAATTGTTTTTTATCATACACTGATGACGGGATTGTCTTGAAAGCTTTGTGGATTCAGTTTTATATTAAAGTTACTTATATTTATACCTCTGGTTTCGTAAATCTGTTTTTTTTCTGCATATAGGGAAGAGATTGCTTCCTTTCTCATTGTTCATGTAGCATAATAACAATAACATGATATCCCTTCTCCAAATTATAGGGGAATTCTAAACTTATAGTGTTGCTCTTTATCAAACAAAGAGCTCACAGATGTGTTAAACAGACTTTCATTGCACTGTGTAAACAACTAGTGTTAATATTATGCAGTTCAGCACTTCTTTGATATGGGTTGAGAAAATATCAATTTCACAGTTTATTTTCCTTAAGATTCAGTTTGCAAGAGGTGAATTATTATTATTAACGTATTACTAAAAACAAAATATGAGGTAAATTATATGTTTAAAATATAAATTACATGTATTGGTCTCAGAATTGCAGATGACAACAAAGCATTGGCAGGGTTAGTCAGATGTGAATTATTTGTCAAGGAAATTTATAGTTTACACCCAGCCCACACTGATCCTTCTCTTATTCTTAATGTTTCAGTCGTCAGTGCACGCCAGCATATTTTAATGGTAGTTTGTGAGATGTTTAGGATACTATGCAGACGTAGAAAAGAAAGGTTTATATTAAGCTGATCTAAATCAACTCTATTAATTAAATGGGAAGTATTTAAAGAAATATCACACATGTGAACATTCATTATTCAGGGCACTGACAGACTTGGGCCTTTAAAATGCAAGAGTTGGCTAAGGTGTCATAAAGAAACATTTCTGCATAAGGGAGTTCATATCACCTGACAGGCAGAAGCAAGTTGAATTTGATGCTTCCTCTCTTCACAGATTTGAACTTTCCCCTGCATTAATCACTTCCGCTATAAATCTTATATGTATTCAGTCACTTAAACATCCACCTGCATAAACAGCTCCGAACACCAAAAATTTGGAGTCTAATAAATCTAAGTTACCGTGCTTTATGATCAGTTTAGAAAATCCTTAAAATCATTAAGGCTGCAAAACTATCTGCCTAGTTAGTGCTTGAGAAGCAGAAGAAATATAAATAACACTGCTTATAATTATATTACATTATCTTAAGATAATGTGTTTAAAAACATTATTTGTATATAATAATAATTATTATTAATAATAATTTATATAGACTAAGACCACAATAGCTAAATTTCAAAATACTGAAAACTCATTTGGCTGAGTCTCATTATACTGAAAGCTTACAATTTTGAATGTTAAAATACTGAATTTTAAGCCATAGACATGATGTGTGTTTCTTTTACCTGTGACTTGCTTGTGATAAAAAAAAATACTGTAACTTAAAGTGCCGACTGTCAGAATTTTTATAGTACTGTACAAAGTAGTGTTGTAGTGTTTCTAAATGTGCGTATGTCTCTTTACATTTTTATGGGAAGCATCTAAAGTAATATGGTAGATGTTTTCATGTACTC
>NC_056726.1:610416073-610418573 GCF_019279795.1 Protopterus annectens
TGTGTGTGTGTGTGTGTGTGTGTGTGTGTGTGTGTGTGTGTGTGTGTGTTTCTTCTTGTGTACCTGTATGCACGTATGCATACATATACTGTTTTGTTTGTTCACAGCAATGAACATGCAAATACAAATTGAAACATAATTGTATGTTTTGAATACTCTCAATTAACTTTATTTTTACAGTAAGTAAAGTTTATCTCTTCAGCTGAGATAATCTTTGTTCTTAACTACATCTGTTCTTTAGTTCATTAAAAATATACTCTCACCGGTAGAAAAAAATATACTTAAGTAGCATAACTTACCTATGTTTTCTTACATCTGTTACTGTATGCGCCCTACTTATGTGTCTGTTCACTGATGTATTAAGAATATTTATGCTCCTGTATGCCACATAAAGAAAATTTGTAAAAGAATGACTGACTACCACTGTTTATTTTTAGTTTTAAAACAAGGGCTGCTCTTTCATCATTTCATCAGAAAAGCCCTTATTTGGGCTTGAATTCCACACAACAATGTATATTGCATTGTGTTTCCTGAAATAAAGTAAAGTGGCCCATCATTGTTTTCAGATTGTTGTGGTAGCACGGTTTGTTGGCATAGCACATTAGGGCAAACTTGTGATTTCTCTAGGACAATGTTTACCTTACAAACATTTTAACAGATAAATGATTCCATAATATCAATTTAAACAGAGCTGTAGAATTATTATTATTATTATTATTAGTAGTAGTAGTATTACTGTAATGCAATATAGGTGACTGCTTAATTTTAAGACATTGAGAGAAAAAGCAAAACAATTATTTATAAATACCGTAATTTGCAATATGACATATTATGCCTAGTTTTTGAAACTGATAAGTACAGCAAAAATATGACACAGAAAGTACCATAACTCAAAGTTTGGTATTCGAAAAAATTATTGTAACATTCCAATATCTGTACTGGAAATCCAATTACAGAAATGTAATGAAGGCTTACCAAATAGTTAGGAAATAGAAACTAAAGCAGTAAGTTAAAACATTTTATGATTTTTTTCATACAAAATGATACATCCATGGTTAGTTAAAACTTCAGGGTAAAAATGATAACATGGTATCATTTTGAAATGAAGCCAATGCGTTTGTGCTACACTTTGCACTTGATCACATGCAAAATGCAAAGGTCTGAAGATCACATAAAATACATCCATAAACTATGGATTAAAATGTGGCTTTTGGCAAAAGTGACACCAACTAAAAATTGCATTATGATCTTAAAAAGCAGGAAATGTTTGTTTCTAATTATTTTTCTTTTTAAAACAGCAGGAATGTAAGAATAAAGCTGAATTTTATATATATATATATATATATATATATATATATATATATATATATATATATATATATATATATATATATATATATATATATACACACACACACACACACACGCACACACACACACACACACACACACACACACACACACACACACACACACGCACACACACACACACACACACACACACACACACACACACACACACACACACACACACGTATGCATAGATTGATATCCATAATATATATGTTGATAGATATCTATTGACCAGGTAATAGAGCTTATTTACAGACTATTTTCAGCCATGACCCAAAACACAAAACAGAGATAAACATTAAAAATGCCAACTATAGCATATATATATATATATATATATATATATATATATATATATATATATATATATATATATATATATATATAAACAGGCAGTCTTGTGTACAATGGGCTAAAGAAAGACATACATATACAATGAATAAATGGGATGACTATATAAATAAGAAGTATCGTTAGATATAGTCATATAGAGCACACACTGGAAAATAGTAAAGATATATATGAAGCATGCATTAGTAAGTAATTAATAGACATCCATGTTAACATATGAGCAAACATCACATGATACTGTAGGTGGAACAAGTTCCTCAGATGTAGTTAATACACTTGTGAAATTGTAATAATTATACAATTACACCTGATGTAGACCATGTGACAAAGATCAATTAACTGTACAGAATATAATGTGAAAAAGTGAGAAGAAGAGGTTCAGCTAATGACCCTTTTGGGGTGACTTTTGACATATTGAGAAAGGCATATCACACCTCATGTTCTGATGTCTTCATTCTAGTATTTTACACATTCTAAATCAATTTTCAAGAATGTGAGTGATATAAAGCAATCAAAATAATTTCAACATAAATTGACGTAATATATACTAATAAAGTGTTATGTTTTTCTCTTAGACATGGCCCTTTATGGTAGCTGGAAAACCTGACAATGAACTGAAGGAAGTTGTACATACTAGCCGCTTATGTGGAACCACAGCATCCTGATTATAATGCATCAATATGGACAGTTTCATAATTTTTAAAGCTTACAGTGGACATTAAACTGAAATGCTCTTTATACTGGAGTTACAGACAGTGAAAAAACAGAGGAAAGTATGGCTTATTTAACTTTATTA
>NC_056726.1:610423573-610506582 GCF_019279795.1 Protopterus annectens
ATATATATATATATATATATATATAGCGAGAGAGAGACAGAGAGAGCTGATACTACAATATATAATGAACAAAAATTATACTACCAAATTGTCTTATATGGCAATGCACACGAGAAAGGAGAAAAAATCAATCTTGAACAAGTCAAGATAAGACAGTTCACTACCATTATGTGACATTATGTATTAATATTTATAACTGCGGCCTTTAAAGTAGCATACTTTAATATTTCCCAGTCACGTCTATATTAGTTATGACAAACAATGACAGTAAGTCAAAACAAGCATGTTCTGACTTACAAAACATTTTATAGTTCAGTTCATGTGACAATTGTTTATGGTGACAAACATTACAGGTAAATGTGATCATACTGAACAACCACATTAAGAATTCTAACTTATTAACCTAATGCTGGTAGGTATATTAGCATAGTGTAATTTAATTTGCCAGTTAGTTATGGCCCTTACTTATGCTCAGAAAACCATTCAAATTTTACTTCAGTTTAATGATCTTCAGTATTTCCAATTTCTTGCTGGTACAAAGAGAAGTGTAAAGGTTTTAAATCTGTAATTGAAGCTGCTTCTGCACACGCATAAGTCCTACAGACATGTAGTGGAAAGTACTGCATGCACCCCTCTTTGTAACTCACTCTTAACTTTATCATTACTGAATAGAAAGAGAGAAAAAGGCTCTGCATTGAGTGTTAGAGTAAACATTAAGTGCTCATACCTTTTGAGCTGTTCTATTGAACCTTATCAATCTGATTATCAGTATTTCAAGATAACATTTTTTATTTCCTGTGAAATGCGACATGCTTTGCTATTACAAGTTGCATATCATTGCTTTTAGCTCTATATGATTTTCATGGATATCATTAATTTTGTCTGTAATGTATGTTCTTCTCATCATGGCCATTAAAAATAATACCAGATATCTCAGTCATAGGTACTTTTATCCCAGAAAATGCATTTTAGTGCAAATATTTTTATTCTATTAACATTGTCACTAAAGGATTCCAGTATTTAAAGTTGTCACAATTGTGTGTCTTGGTCATGATCTTGGAAAGCAGAACCAATCTTTATGTGTATGTTTCTTAACTAAACAAATATATATGCATACTTATATAAAAATTGTTCTCTTTTAAATATTCTAGTTATATTAAAATGTTATTTTTCTTTTTAAATGTATTTTAAAATTAAAAAGTACATTGTTAGATGCTTCCAACTTGCAGACAAATCAATGTTTCAAAATACTGCCTGAATATTGTTTTCTAAAATCAGTTTTATTTATATTCCAGATAGCTGTTTTGTTTAGCAGCTTAAATTACAGTACATTTTTAAATAAAAAGTTGCAAACAAGCCAGCCAAAATAAATAGTGTGTGTGTGTGTGTGTGTGTGTGTGTGTGTGTGTGTGTGTGTGTGTGTGTGTGTGTGTGTGTGTGAACTTCAAAAATTTAAAAATACTTTGAGAGGGTCTTCTAACATCCTATGCTGTCAGGTCCTACAGGCTTCAATTAGATTTCTTCGCCTCAGTGTAACAAGGAGACATTCCTTGTTGAACTGAGGCATCGAATGACCAAGCATCTGACTTTGCTCTTCTGTTTTCTTTGATTTCTACATTGTTGTTTTGCATTTAAGTAGTACATCCTGTAATAATGTTAGAATTCATGCCTAGCATGCCAGATAAAAAGAAAAAGCCAAAATGCTCTACAATTATTTATAGCTATAAGATTTAAATTATCAGTATCTGACATTTGAATAAATTTGATCCATTTAGTGCGCTTGCATGCATGGTGTGTGTGTGTGTGTGTGTGTGTGTGTGTGTGTGTGTGTGTGTGTGTGTGTGTGTGTGTGTGTGTGTGTGTGCATGCTTGCGTGCGTGTGCGTGTGCATGTGCGTGCGCGTGTGTGTGTGTGTGTGTGTGTGTGTGTGTGTGTGTGTGTGTGTGTGTGTGTGTGTGTGTATAAGCCAGCACTCACTCGTGTGTGATAATAATAACAAACTTGCAAGAACTATAGTAAAGTCTTTTTCTGAATGTACTGCATTTATAATAATTATGAAACATATTTCAAGACAAAATGTAGTGCATGATAAGTTAAGATGTTTAGTATATTTTGACATATTTACCTTTTGTCTTGCTCAACATGTGGTAATGCAGAGGGTACTACTAAAATCACTTGATATTTGTCAATGCATGCCAGAGGTGGAGAACAGCTAATTGGTGACAATGATTCAATGTCACAGAGGCAGAATGCAAAAGAAAATAATGAACTGCTTAAGATTTTGCTGCTTAGGGAAGGGATAATGCACATTTAGCATTGTTAGTATTAATGGTATTAAGGATGTAAATATGGATAAAATGATATTTATTGGAGATAAGCATTGTTGTGCCATGTACTGTCACCTTTTCTCCCCCACTTAAAACACTGGCCTAACTTCAGCACAGTATTTGCTCTCATTGTTTTTGGTGGTAATCCCTTGGGTGTTGACTGGTAATTATCTACTTGTTTATTTTTTTATTTACTTACTACAAGTGCCTCTACTTCCTGTTGTGGTAGATGGGATGGGGTGGACAACTTTTTACTTCTGTTCTGGAAAGATGCTTCATCATATCACATTGTGTTCTACTTCCTTACAACAGGTCTTCTAAGCCATCTGTTTTTTTGGCACCTCATTAAAATAATTTAAAGTGACTGACTGGTGTTTTTAAGGCCATAATGCTGTGATTTGTTTTTTTAAGGCCATGTTGCTCTGATTTGCTAAGGCATCGCAACAAGAAATACATTTTAGTTATCAGGCATATAGAAATGCAGCCCAGAAGTTTAACACTATGAGCTTTTAATTAGCTTAATCCTATTGTACTGTATTTGATCTTTTTGTCTGTGGGTATATTTTGTGTTACCCACCCTGTCAAAAAAACAAACCAGTGCTCCTGAGTACTCCCCCCACGAAAAGTAGTGCATGTCACTTGTGTCTCTTCAGGTTAGTGCATGAATAAGAATAAAATAAAATGTATTACAGATCATAAATGATTGAAAATAGATGTGCTAGGTATGGTTCAGGTTAAGCTATACCTTACAAAGCTGAAGAGATTATACAAAAGAATACTGGTAACTGTCAGTAAAGACAATGTTGGCCTGGGATTGAGGCATAGGAGTAAGCAATTGCAGACAAGATGGCTAACAGAGATGGTAGTTGACAATCAGATCAGCGGTTGCTTCTATGTGTATTTAAATAACTCCTAAAACAAAACTGCTACAATCTCCATTAAGGGTTAAATCTTGCTATGTGCATGTCAAAGCATACTAACAAAGAACATGGGCCCTGTTAGATATCTGCCATACATTTTACTTTCCTTTCTATGTCTTTTAATGGATGCTACATAAAGTTCTGAGCTTCTTCTTGCCAATATCATATCTTTAGGGAATAAGTTCCATGATTTCATTGCCTTTCTATATGGAAATACCTCTTAACTTTACTATTTTACTTTGCTAACATCTATATTTCTGAAATATATTAACCAAAATGCATCCTTTTTACAGTGTAAACACAGAGAACTACTTTTAAATCATATTTAGAATTTTTGTTACATTACCCAACTTTTTGTAGGATTCAGCAATTATCGTAGGATTAAAACTGTGAGCTATTAAACAACAGCTCCCTGTGTCCCAGAGTTTGATTCCCACAACCTCCATTTGCCTGCTGTGTAAGTATAAGAAAGTTACTTAACCAGACAGTGCTCCTAGGATAAATCTAGGTCTGCAGCTAGAGTGACTAACCTGGTCAACAAAGTGCAAATAAATAAATAAATACATAAATAAAAGCAGGCTCATTCAATCTCCTCTCACAATGTATAAGGGTACTCCAAATACACAAAAATCCCATAGGCATGGAGAAAAGCAGGATGCAGATAATAAATGCAGTGGTGTTCATCAAACTATAACCATATAACTTGCCTGATCTAGAAGAAATGCAGTCAGTTTTTTAAACCTAGGGTGAACTGAGTTACCCTGATATATCCATCTGACTGTAACACTGCTATGTCACAACACACTGAACATCTTTGATATTTTTAACATTCTCTCTGTTTCTCAGTGTATCATGGCTTGAAATACCTTTCCACTTACTAGGGATAGGTACCAATGGTGATTTATGTGTTTCTTCGTTATATGCCTGGTCTATATTAGATGACAGACTAACATATCAGGCAATGCAAGAAATGCCTTAATTTCTCCCACCCTGAATTTGGTTCACAAATTTAGTTTTAGGGTTCAAAAGTATGCCTTCCTTATTCTAGCATGCCAGTATTATTTTATTAGCTTTGTGATTCCTGTTTGTATATGCCTACTGAGATGGGGAAGAATACTAGGAAAACAAAAGGAATACAAAAAAAAAATCAGAATAGACAGAAAGAAAGAATAAGAATAAAGACCATTAAAACAGTACTGGACTGAGTCTACCTATCTTAGTTATTAGAGTTATGAAAAACTCCTGGGATTCTGCTTGCACTTCTGATGGTTTTCTTCAGTTTGTCCTTTACTGAGCCATCCCTGTAGACTTGGATGCAGCAGGCCCTCACAATGAATGTGTTTAAACCAGCAGTGTCATCATATTGTTTTCTATAGCAAAGCTTACAGAACCCCTCATTTTGTTGCTTATTATTGTGCCTCTCTGTCACTATATGCTATTGTTCTGGTAAATTCTGTAATGTTTTGCCATAGTTTACTATTCTGTCAAGTGCGATGTTGCACAACTACTTTTACACTGGGAGTTCACCTGCGAAGCTAATTTAAAATGCAGTCTGAGTTACATTTCTGCAGGTAATATACTTGTTGTCAGTTGATTAACATGCATTGTTCACATTCTGAATCATGTTTGTTTTACAATTCATTTCAATTTCACTTATACTCTTCATGCCAAAGTAGCCAGTGATTTTTAAAACACAAAGATCGAGTCTGCTTCAGTGTTTACTCAGTTTTAACTTCACTGTTTACTCAGTTTTTCTATATCCACACCCACAAAATTATGTCACGGTATGCATGGGACAACGGATTACATACATCTACAAAGCATTCATTAGAACCAAAAACAACTTGTTTAGAAGAGCTACTTTTACATACACTGGAATTTCACTATTGTAGAATCACGTGCTAATTACCAAAGTAACATATTTAACTTGCAAGACCCAGTTAACAAGCGTTCTTTCCAGGAAGTAAGATATTACTAGTGGTGAACTTAACATGTAAATACAATAACCTATACAGTTAAATAGTGTGACTGTAGGTTCAGACTTTCATGATGATATGGTATAAGTTTCCAGCTCCAAGAAAAACTCCAGAGGACTCTTCTTATCTACAAAATAAAATACAAAAATAAATAGCATTTGCATCAAAAACTGTATAGTTTGATATTACATATGTGATGTCAGCTATATCCAACTTCAAGGATGTATTTATGTTTGCTTCAGAAAGTTACCTCACATGCACAAGGTACAGAGCTTGATTCTCAGCTTTGTGGAAAATTGTATATGTTTAAAATGGCCTACAAGGGCAGCTAGCCTAGTACTTACCTATGAACCATGAACTATTAGCACTCCAACCAGATGGCCAGATGTGTGACACACGAATTAACTTTAGAAGCTCAAAATACTGAAATATCAAAATTCAGTATTTCGAGCCCATAAAGTGGAATCCTGAGAACAGCGAAAGCTCAGAAGCACGAAATTCAAAACCTCGCATACCAGAGGTTTTCAATTTTGCACTTCTGAGGTTTCGCTGTGGTTATGGATTCAGGTAAGTGTGTGTGTGTTAAGGGTTTTGGGTAGGGGCTGTGGTGTGTGTCAGTGTGTTTTGTTGCTGTGATGTGTGTGTGTGGTGCAAGGAGAATGTAGCTTGCGTGGTGGTGTTTTGTGTGTGTTTGTATGTAGTGTGACCTCGGAGTGAGAATATTTAAGTAGGGGGGTGGGGGCCACAGCCCCCCACATGGGGGATGCAGGGTGGCTTGCCCCCCTGCTTTTATGTAGTAGAGAGCTTGTGTTTGTGTGTGGGGAGGAAGGTGTGTGGGTGGAATAGAAGCGCAAAATTCAAAATCTCTAGTGTGCAAGATTTTGAATTTCGCGGTTCTGAGTTTTCGTGGTTTTAAATTTTCGACTTTATAGCTTTGAAATACTCAGTTTCGACATTTCAGTATTTTGAGGATATAAAGTGAATCCGTGACACCCACACCTTCCCTTCTAACCCAGCCATTCAGGTCCCATTTTTGTGCTCCGCCCCTGACCCTCCTTCCTCACAGTTTAGAAAAAAAATCTTCTCCCAAACTGTAGCAAATAGTTGCTACAGATTATACTCTGCCACCACAGAGCACTATGGTGCTCAAGTTTCAGTTAAAAAACAAAATCTTCTTTTAAACTACAACAACAATTGCTACAGTTTAGATGGGTCTATGTAAAGCCATTGAATGGGCTAACCATCAAATAGCTGAACATCGAACAATGAGCATCGAAAGTTCACTCAGCAAACTTTAATTTCATCAGTTGGGTAAGTGACCACTTGCCTAACACTTCCCCGTTTCACACAACCCTTACTATATATATATATATATATATATATATATATATATATATATATATATAAACTCAGAGACCACACTACAGTGGAGAAAAGGGATTTGAAACACTTCTGTGTGTGAGACAGGGAAGTGTTGGACAAGTGGTCACTTACCCTGTCGATAAAATGAATGTTTGCTGAGTGACCTTTCGATGCTTATTGTTCGATGTTCAACCATTCAGTAGTTAGCTCATTTGATGGCTGAACATAGACTCGTTTAGATCACACATGGAGTGCTACAGCACTCAGGTTTGAAATAAAATGCAATAGCAGCTTTTAGAAGTCAGCACTGCTCTAAAGAGTGATTGGAATGAAGGATGCCTAACAATGACCCCCAACATTTTGCAGCCAAGGCAGTTGCCCCTCATGCTCCAACCTAGCTATGCTACTGGTACCATATGGAATAATTAATTAGTTTAACTTCAGTTGCACATTGCACAGACTGGCAATGGTACTGATTAGCATCTTTACATGATATCTTCTGAATTGCTTTAAATTTTATTGGGTTTTGTTTTTATTCTTATGCAAGGCTATTTGCATTATGCTGTATTTACTGAATATCTGACATTTCATTAAACCTTAATATTCTGTCACTGTCCTTTTACAACCAATATTAACCAAAATATTTCACAATGTATCCATGCTATTATATTTTTGCATGTTACAACCACTGGTTGTTACCATAGAATTCTTGTAATGCAGTTTTTACACTGTTACTTTACGTGTTGTAATATTTTTTTTAAATAATTTGCTAAATCATGCTAATTTATGTGCAGCTTTTCTCTGTCTGAGCCCCATTTGAAAATGGTCTACACTCAATAAATAACTCCCAGTCAATAAATGCAAAAATATTAAAAATGGTAATCTATAAATTGTGCAGTTAAACATATGCCACCAACACTGCAGAACTGAATTAAATTTTATTTATTTTATTTAACATTTGTTGACCAGGAATGTCAGACTGAGGTAGATCCCTTTTTCAATAGAGGCCCCGGGAGAAAAGCTCCACAAAAGTACATATAAAATTCACAAAAGTAGCAATTTATGAGAACATAAGAGAGAAAACAGAATGTGGTAAATAGCTGGTTACAAAAATGTGGCTGCTTGTTGAGAATGTACAGATCATGATAAAAACAGTTGTGAAACTATTTACACAATACAATCATACATACAATAAAGGGAGAGAAGGTAACATAAAAACTCATAGTTAAGGGGATAAAGAGTAAGTACACAAGTTCGGAGAGGAAGTTGAGAGAGAAGAAGTTGGGAGAAGAGGTTAAGAGAGCAGTAGGAACAAGGTGGCAAGGTGAGAGGGAGCAGGAAGTAGTGCAGTTGAGAGGTAGTATTTAGTGCAGAGAGTGGGACTGAAGGATGTTGTTTGGGGAAGGAAGTTCGTAGATATTCTTATTATTATCATTATTTTATTACTATATATTAATATAAGATCAAAAATACTTTTAATGTATGCTGTTTATATGTTTATGTGGAAGTACAAAAAATGAACAACTAGCTGTTCATTTTCTTCTGTAGCTGTAATCGTGTATCTTGCTTAATAAGTTAATACAAAACAGATAGTGTTGGTCACTGGTATTTACAACATGCAGGCAGACTGGGTTCTTGAGTTATGCTGAGAATGCAAGTGTACTGCCTTTAAGGTAAAATGAAGATGCAGCCATTGTAGACAGGCAATTCCCTTAATTGTACTGTAAGGTCATTTTTGGGGACTTCTGATTAGTATTAGGGTCAGAACTTTAGGGAAAGGATTGGGGTTTTAAGATTTATTTTATTTATTTGTTGATCGGGTATGCCCACTGGACAAAGCTGTCCACTTTCAGGGAGTGCTATCTGTTTAATTAGTTGGCTCAGAGTCACACAGTAGGTAAATGAAGGGGGAAGGAATCAAACCCAGGGCTCTGAACATAGAAATCAGTTCATTAACAACTCAGAGCATTAGTCCTCCATGATAACGACCAGCCAGGGTTAGAGTTAGGGTTGCAGTTTTCGTTTTACGGCTAATGAGGGAAATATAGACTAAAGGAGTGATTTGTAGGGTTAAGGTCATTTGTGTATCTAGGTGGAATAACAAAAACAGAACAGCTAGCTGTTCATTTTTTTTATCCAGTTTAATAATGCAACTAGCTCATAAGAAGTTAATATAGAACAGGCAGTGTTGAGCATGGTACTTATAGCAGAGGGCATGTGGAAGGAGCATAACTGTGAGTGATCCCAAGAAAAAGAAGAATGTCACTTCTGGGGTAAAATGGGAGAGGGGTGCATTCTAAGTATATAATTCACTTGATTATATCTTGAGGCACATTTTCTTTTAGGGTTAGTTGTAAGGTTTTAATGTTAGGGTCAACATTTTAGGGTTGAGGCTAAGGTTAGGGAGAGTGTTTTAGGGTTAGGGATGTAGACAAAGTATTAAGGTTAGGAACGGGTTTTAGAATTAGGTTTAGGGTTGGAGTTTTAGGGATATGGAGAGGTTTTAGGTTAAGGTTAGGATCAGAGTTTTAGGGATGGGAAGAGTTTTAGGATTATTGTTGAGAACAGAGATTTAGGATTATGGAGGCAGTTTCAAAATTAAGGTTAGGATCACAGTTTTAGGATAAGGATGTTTAGGATTAGAATTAGGCTCAGAGTTTTAGGGTTAAGGATGGAGTATTTGTTTTGTGGATGCAATTTTAAGATTAGGGTTAGTGAAAGAGTTGTAGGATAAGGAGAGATTTGTAAGATTAGACTTTAATACATTTAAATAACACAGGTTATTTGCAGTGAGCAGGCATAACATATATTTGCATTGTAGGAGCTAAGATACGCAAGCAAGTTATGGCTGCAAGCTCTAAGTAACATTGCAGACAATACTGTAGATTAAGTAGATATTTGAAGCAGGTAAAATGAGCTAAAGAACATATGCAGACTGACATAGTGCCAGGTAGATTATGATAAAAGTCAGTTTGATAAAAAATTTTAGACTTAGCCACTCATTCTACAGACAAATAATATGCTCTCAGCAGGAAACCACTGTCATTAAGAAATGAATGCAGTATAAGTAAGCTATGTGTGAGTTTTTCACAATCTAAAAAAAAAAAACTCCATCACCAATTATTACAGGAAGGCCATACTAAACATTATTTTCCTTTGGGTGGTAGAGAACCACTTGAAAGTGCAGTCATCAGGCTGTAACAATAGACTTCATATGGAGATGGACAGTAGGTGAATATTTATTTATTTTTTTATTTGCATTTGTTGACTATGAAAGTCTGATTGGTTAAAATACCCCTTTCAGTGGAGGACCACAAAAAAAGATTTACAAATAGAAACAATATATGAAGTACTACTTATGTGCTCACAATGACAAAACATTTAACAAGGTAGTATTAGCTTTAGAAAATGCCAAATTATGAAATGAGCTATAACAATCTTTAAAAACAACCTTGCACTGGTAGACTGTTAGATAAATCAATTGATGGTATAATATACAAACACAGAAGAAAACTGTTGAAATGTTAATTAGTGTTAAATAATCTGTGAATAAGCAGCATTTTTTTTCAAATCTCTACTTAGGAAAGATATTAATGATGTTCCAGAGAACCTGAAACTGCATGATTGCATGCTGCTGCCAATCTTGTGACTTTGACTGATCTGCCAAAAACTGTACATATTGAAGTTGTTATGTGGTGAGAAAAAGATTTCAAGATTTAGTAACTGTGTTTCAGAAACATGGAGTACTGTGTCATCAATCTGTACAGGCTGCTCTACATATTAATACACAGAGATGATGATGAAAGAAAACTTGTCACCATCTACTAAGGTCTCTTCAGTGTTGTAACCACTTGCTTTATCACTGCCCTTCCACAAACCCTGCTTGCATCCTGTCCAAGGCTTCTCTTAACCTCTGTATTAACCTACATATTACAAATGGCTCTGACAACTGCTACAGGGTTCCTTCACTGTTTCTGAAAAATAGCATTCATTTTTAGCTCACCAACAATCAATATTTTCCAGCTAATATCATATGTGCACCACTCCAAATTTATCTGTGCAGTCAGTACATAACACCTTTTACCATTCTCCTGTTTTATATATATAGTATTTTATCATGCATCAACTTACCGACCTCTCAAAGCTTTGGTAGCTCTTTGTTTCATTGTCTCAGCAGCCTTATTTTTTCCTGTTTTAGCACTGTTGGTAGAAATGCATCCAAAACAGAGGGTCACGCCTTCCAAGTACCCTATAAGGCTTGTTGTATTTTGTGAGGGGATATACAAGTGGCAGCTGATGGGGACTGAAACAACAATAAACTTGTTATCTTGATCAGTGACTCTAACAAGGATAGTGGAAGAAAAGGACTAGATGGAGTTAATCACCCAAAGATGAATCATACCGTGCAATATGAAAAGGGCAGTGGTAAAGAGTGATGCTTGGTTTCTGGAGATAATTTATTCAGCCATCCCCTCTGCTAGCATCTGAGTGGAATGAAAGGGTTATTTAGGCAGCTATAAATATATATATATATATATATATATATATATATATATATATATATATATATATATATATGTGTGTGTGTGTGTGTGTGTGTGTGTGTGTGTGTGTGTGAGTGTGTGTGTGTGTATGTATATAGATATGGGTCTATATCAGATGCTCAAGTTTTCAGAAACTCGAAATTCATATTGTTGAGACAATATGATCAAGTTTCCAAAAACTCGAATTTCAGAAAACAACAAAATTCTACCTTTTTTCTATGTTTTTGCAGGTGGAAAGCCACAATGCATCTCCCCACACTCCCTGCATACCATATATACCACCTCCTAGATTGCATTACAGTGGAGAAAAGGGTAAATTCGACCATCCCTCATTGTACAATGATCTCCATTTAAAAACTTTGCATCAATCATATGGTCATGGCCATATCAATTTCAAGTTTCTGAAAACTCAAGCTTCTAATAGGGACCCTAATATATATATATATATATATATATATATATATATATATATATATGTGTGTGTGTGTGTGTGTGTGTGTGTGTGTGTGTGTGTGTATGTATATATATATATATATATATATATATATATATATATATACATATATATATATATATATATATAAATATATATATATATATATATATATATATATATATATATATATATATATATATATATATATATATATATATATATATATATATATATATATGTTAAAAAAGATGACAGAAATGTATTAGTTCACTCAGGCCTGACGTTATGCATAGGTAAACCAGGCGATTGCCTAGGGTACTGTACTTGCCTGTCTTCCATGGATGCTGTTTCCCTGTTTATTTATTTATTTTTTAGAGCAATGTTTCTTTGCTTTGGAAAAAAATAACACACATCAAAAAGAGAAGAAGAAGAAAATGAACCTGGGAACACTGGGTGATCCAGGGTGGCAGTGCTCAGCTTCGCTTATAATTTAAATCATGTTTTTCAACGTTGTGAGGTTGTGGGCCTGCAGACCTCACAGCATTCACATGTAGGTTTGAAGACATTCCTGAAGGAAGCATTTTTTTTATACATAGATGACTAGATAGATAGATATTCTTGATGTGACAAAAGGGGGTACTGCCAGCACAGCTAGCTGGAATTTTGTAAATAATCATATGTACTTTGTGAATATCAACATGATTATATGCTTGTGTTACAAATGTATTAGAACTGTATGTTGTCTGTATATCAAACTGCTGATACAGAGGTGTGTGTTGTAAGGTTTTGTCAGGTACTGATCTTAAAGATGTATCCACAGCTTAACCTACTAGAAAAGAACAGAAATGTATATACACTATTGTAACTGTGTAAATGTATATATTTTAACAGTGGAAACTGGAACATAGACTGTTAACGTGAAAAACTTCAAAAAAATAGTTGAAATTAAATTATTTTATAACTGCACCACAAAAGATGGTTTCAACACAACAAGGAATCTAGGGAGCCTTCTGCATTGTCTTGTAAGTGTTTTATTGTTGTTTGTCTTCCAGCAGTTGCAAAATCTGAGGGCTATGTATTTTTCACAGGTAGATGCTAAAGGCTGTCAGTTTCTAGCAATGGGGGTTTAGCTTGGGAACTAAAATCAGACGACAAGAAGTGATGTCATTCTGCAAGCTAACCCATCAGTAATATTTGATATATTGATTTAAGAACTCCCTGAGAGAGACAGAGTATTTTGTATTCTGACTTGGACCCAACAACATCAGCTAGAAGATCCATTCACCAAACTTGCCTTGCTCTGGAAGTAAGTTAACTAGGGAACAGTAATTTCTCTTAGATTCAGACAGGAATATACTGAAATATAGCTTAGATGTTTTCTGTATTTATTTGAGACTGTCCTGCAATGTTGTTTTAAGTATTTCCTGTGATTGTGAACTCTGATGTAACTGATTATTTACTGAGTATTTCCTTGCTCTTTTATTATTTATTATTAAATATATTTAAACCTATCATTGTGGCTGATATTTGTGAGACATGTTTAAGTTCTAAGAGTACTTGCATATTTATTTGTAACACTGTGGACCCCTCCTAATAGCTTTGCTGTTTGTCAAATTACCATTTGGATTAATAGTAACATTACACAGTATGATTGGACACCCTTTGTTAATGGCCTTAAAGTAGCTGATAAAGAGTTGGCTATGGCAGTAATAACTACCTTATAGTCTGTGAAAAAGGGGGCATACTTGGCCAGGGACATGGAGCAGTGGTTGGACAGAGAGGGTGCTGTAGCTCTTGGCTTTGTCACTCAGCTGAGATCCTAACTCTATAGCTATGCCAGAGGGGAGTCTTACTGGGGATCTGGAGAAGAAGAGAGAAACCAGCCCCAGACTGACTGTGGTCTCTGAGTGCTCTTAAGGGAAACTGCACTTGATGCAGAGAGCTGCATCTGGAAATACTGTTTGTTTACCTGTCATTCTCCCAGTGTGTATGTCCCCCACTGCTGCCAGTGGTGAGGATTGAGGCTCCTTGATTACTGGGCCAGTGGTGGGGTGTCACATATTAATTGGTTGGCAGTGGTGGGATATCCACACATTAGGATTCAATGGTGTGGATATTGAACTCCTGTTTCCTGTAAACAGTGGTGACTGAAGAAGTTGTCTGTACTCTCAATCAGCCACACAGTGACCATTCAGAGTTTCATATCACAATAATTTTATTTATTTTTTGTTACATTAGTTAGTCAGGGTGGGCAGGCAAGGATGTCAGCAGAGGTGTATTGTAAGCTGACAAGGAACCGGTTGACTGAGTGGTGTTAGGCCAAAGGACTCGTGCATGCCAACTTGACTAAAGCAGGAATGATTGCAGCCTTGGGCACAGCTACATCACAGACCAGCAACGAGGAGGACAACCAGGTTGGCCTTGGAGATGTGCAGATCTCAGAAAATCAACAGTTCAACCTTTCCACAGAGGGCTTAAAAATCCATCTGAAGTTAAAGAGACTTGAACTGGAAGCCAAACATTTGGAAACATAAGCAACAGAGAGACTGAGATGTCTGAAGGCTGAGGAAAATGAGAAAGTGCGATGACTGGAAGCTGAGGAGAACGAGAGGCAGAAGCAACATGAGAAGGTGATGCTTACTCTTTGCCTGGGTCATGGAGGTAATGGGGAAGGGAGTAACTGAACCCCAGAAGCAACAAAGGTCAGTAATTTTCTTCCACAATTTACAGAGAGGGGACAATTTTGATAGTTTTATTTATATGTTTGAAAGGGTATGTAAACAGTGTAATGTTGACCAAGTGCTCTGGGTACAGTTCCTGACCCTCTTATTCCATGGTAAAGCTATAACTGGTATTTCTAAATTATCTGATATTGATTGCTTAAATTATAATACTGTTAAAAATTGTTTGTTAGAGTGTTTCAAGTTCACACCAGAAGCTTATAGAAAAATGTTTTGTGAGCATAGACTCAAGCCAGATGAAAGTATGTGTGAATATATTGCTGAGTTAAGCACTCATTTTCATAGGTGAGTGAGTGGGTATCAGGTAACCACTTTTGAAGAGCTGGTACACTTTTTGGTGAGGGAACAAGCCATTAACACTTTGCCTGAGGACATGAGAATCTGGTTAGCAGATAGGCAATGGAATACTGCAGATGAGTTGGGGAAGAAGGGAGACCTATACCTACCAAGCAGGGCATCACTGCACAGGAAAGGGATATCTAATGCTGCTTATGGGTCTTAGGGAACCCATGGTGGGCAGCTTAAAACAGCCCAACAGAGTTCACTCATAGCAGGGGATGCCACTAGTCCAGGTACATGTCCAGGGGAAAAGGTTAAATGTTGTAAATGGAACCAGTGGGGCCATGTAGCATATAGATGTCCATGGAGGCAAGGTGGGGAACAAAACTTGGGAGAGCCAGTAAGTGGGAATGACAGAATGCCAGCAGTACATTGTCTGGAGACAACAAGGGTACCAAACTACCACAAGAGGTTATATCCTAGCTCAGTAAATGGGAAAGAGACGCAGCCTCTGACCTAACCATTGTGACGCCTGCAATGGTTAAAGTGGAGCACTACTTTCTTGGGCAGTCTACTGCAGTCAGAGCTTTAGGAGGGACCCCATTCCAAATGCCTTTGGCTAAGGTTCACCTTGACTGGGAGGGTGGAAAAGGAAGCAAGCAAGTAGGTGTGTTTGAGGATATCTCTGCAGATGTCGTGATAGAGAATGATTTTGATAATACAGTACCTTGTGTGTATGTGGTTACACGCAGTCAGGCTTGGAGACAAACATGTGGGCTGGTAGCTTGAGGGGGACCCAGCCAGACTGCAAACTTGAAGCCAGTACTGGTGTGGTGGTTACTTCAGGGAGGGAGCCACCCTGTAGCAGTGAGACTGAAGGTGAGACACAGCTGCTTGTAGGTACAGATGTTCCCTTGAACAGAGTAACTGCAAGAGCAGAGGTGAGTATTAGTACCCAGGCTGATAGTGAGGAACCACTATCAGAGAATATCAGACTTCCTGTGGAATAGGAGCTGGGAAGGGTTACAAAGAGAGAGCTGAGACAGGCTTAGCTCTCAGACCCTACACTGCAAGGCCTGAGGGAGGTAGCTAGTGAAGCACCTGACTGTCAAGGAAAAGGGGTAGCTATATACTGGAACAAAGGATTACTGTATAGAGAATGGACCCCTGAGGGAGGGATAGGGGGGGTGAGAGAATATAGCAGTTGGTAGTGCCCAGAGCCTACCATCTGGCACTTCTAGCCATAGCCCATGATATTCCCTTTGCAGGTCATATGGGCATAAAGTATACCAAAAGATGTATTATACAGAATTTTTATTGGCCGGGGATTTCCAGAGATATAACAGGTACTGCAGGACCTGTAAGCAGTGCCAAAAGGTAGGCAATTCAGGAGAAAAGGTTGAGGCAGCTTTGATGCCTTTGCCTGTGATTGAGGAGCCATTTCAGAGGGTAGCTATGGATATTGTGGGCCTCCGAGTACCCCAGTGTCCACAGGGAAGAAGTATATCCTAGTGGTGGTAGATTATGCTACCAGATACCCTGAGGCAGTGGTTCTATCCTTCATTGAGGTAGAAAAGGTGACAAATGCTTTGTTAGAGATTTTCAGCAGGGTAGTTTTCCCAAAATAAATACTGACTGACAGAGGTGTCAATTTCATGTCAGACCTGCTGTCTTGTCTGTGTAACCACTGTGGGGTGAAGAACCAAATAAAACACCCCCTAGCATCCCTAGACTAATGGTCTGGTTGAGAGGTTAAACTCTACACTAAAGATGATGCTAGGGGCATTTGCAGACCAGTTCAAGAGGAGTGGGATGAATAGTTGTCCCATCTCTTGTTTGCTTTCAGAGAGATTGTCCCAGGAATCTACAGATTTTTCACCCTTTGAGTTGCTATATGGGCATAGGGTTAGGGGACCGCTATATTTAATTTGAGATGAGTGGGAGGGTGAGTGTGAATCCCACAAGGAGTCTGTTGTGGCATATGCCCTAAACCTCAGGAGAAGGCTCAGGAAACTCATGGGCTTGGCCCAGGAAAACCTGGCAGAAGCTCAACAGCAGAAAAAGGTCTGGTATGACAGGAATGCTCAAGCTACAGAGTATGTTGTAGGACAGCAGGCAATGGTTCTCATTCATGTTAGACACAACAAGCTGCAGGCAGCTTGGGAGGGACCCTTCAAAGTGGTAAGGAAGGTCAATAATGTTAACTACATGGTAGAACTGCTAGGCAGGAGACAGGTGCAAAAATTGCACCATGTTAACATGATGAAACCTTACCATAATATTGAAGCCCTTGTGCTGAGTATTTGTAGTGGATGGCAGGAGGAGTCTGAGGGGGATCTGGTGACTGATGTCCTCAGTGAGGCTCAGACTGATACCTCAGTGGAAGGGGTAGCAATGTCCCAGCAGCTATCCTGTACCCAGGTTTGAAATATCCGAGCAGAGTTACAGGAATTTGGGGGCATGTTCACTGGGAAACCAGGGTACACCCACCTGGTGCAGCACATTGTGGATACAGAACCCAAAAGGCCTATTATGTATACCACTTATAGGGTGCCTGAGAGAGTTAATCAGACTTTGAGAGAAGAGATACTGGAAATGTTGGAACTAGGGGTATTCCCGGACTCCAGCAGTCTCTGGGCCTCCCCAGTGGTTCTGGTACCAAAGAAGGATGACAGCACCAGGTTCTGTGTGGACTACAGGAAATTAAATAGTCACACAAAGTTAGATGCTTACCCCATGCATAGGACAGATAAAGCCCTAGACCAGCTGGGTGGGGTTAAGTATCTTGCCATTATTGATCTTACCAAGGGCTACTGGTAGGTGCCCATGACTCACAACACTAGACAGGGGTCAGCCTTTGTGACTCCTCTTGGCTTGTATGAGTTCCAAAAGATGCCCTTTGAGATGAAAAATGCCCCAGTGACTTTTCAGAGGCTGGCAGATCATATCCTAACAGGAGCAGGAGATTTCACCCTTGCTTACCTGGTTGATATTGCCATCTATAGCCATTTCTGGCAAGATCACATTCAGTACATCAGGGAGGTGCTGGGCAGACTACAGAGGGTAGGGTTGACCCTTAAGCCCAGTAAATGAAGGTGGGTATGGCAGAGGTCTCCTACCTGGGACCACACTGGTCCAGTAATCAAGGAGCCCCAATCCTCACCACTGGCAACAGTTACACACTGGGAGGATGACAGATACACACACAGTATTTCCAGGTGCAGCTCTCTGCATCAAGTGCAGTTTCCCTTAAGAGCACACAGAGACCACAGTCAGTCTGGAGCTGGTTTCTCTCTCCTTCTCCAGATCCCCAGTAAGACTCCCCACTGGCACAGTTATAGAGTTGGTAATCTCAGATGAGTGGCCAAGCCAAGACCTCCAGCACACTTGATATGAAATTGAGGACATTTTGCAGAGTAATGGACATATTTCGAGGAGTGCTACTGTGAATTAGTGTTACTACTATTTTAAAATGAGGTTGGCATTGATCAGTCATATACTTTCTGATACTAATTTTGGGTTTATGTTGATAGCTGAGATGAGATGAATGAAGTAGTGGTCAGATAAGTATTTTTACAACATTGTTGGCAGTGATCCACCAGATATTTTGGCAATATTTTGTCTTTAGGATTTGTGTTGACAGTTGAGGTGAGATAAGTGTTATTTTTATGGGCATGCTGGCAGTGATGAGCCAGATATTTAGTGCCAATATTTATCTGGCTTTGTGATTTATGTGGAGCAATTTGGATTGGCATATTTTAATGTATGGTAACTTGTTTGTGTGGACTCTGGAGGTAAACTATCACATATCCATTAGACATAGCTCTCAATTAATCAGGGACATATTTCAAAAGAATTGGGACACATTCAGAAACAACCAGGCACAATCAGGGGTACTTTTAAAATAATATTACTATTAACTTAAGATGTTGACAGAATAAGAAACTGCATTAATACACATTTTGTAAAGTAAAAGAAGTCTCTAGCTCTAATTATTGGCATAATGTTTTATGCGTAATTTACCATCTTTTCTCCAAAAGCACAATTTTTAGGAAGGATTAAGATGGCAGAGCTAAAATGTGAGTCAAAATCAGGTGCAGTTGAGAGTTATGCCATCAGATGTCAGGGCTATAATTGTCAGGTGGATGTTGTTATTGGCTGGATGGAATTAACTTATCCTCTTGTCATTTTATCATTTTAAACAGTCACTTTCTGGCTTAACAGGACTAGTGTACATTTGTAAGAAGTAAGAGGAATTACATAAATGGATACTTGCTATGCATAGACAGGCAAGACATAATTGATATAGCCACCCTCTTTGGGGAGAAATGCTTAGCTGTTTGCTGCTGTTTATTACTTTGGTTTTGTAGGACTATTGTGATTATGTGAAACAATGTGAAATATTGTAATGTGTGGCAGCTGATGGTTTGGAACAAAAGTGAAATACATGGTCATCCTGTTATATCACAATCTTACCTTTGAATTGTGCATAGATGTAGATGTAACTGCTTGGTTGGATTTGCCTAGATGAAAGTAACTGACTCTGTTGTTACTTGTTCAGTTTATCACTCATTTCTCAAAACATAAGGGATAAATGCATGACAGAATACCCAGACCTTCAGAAATTCTGGGGACTGGAGGTCCCTGCACACCAAGACTGCATGAGTAGATTTTGACATGGGCTTAGTAATTGTCCTTGCCATGAGCCTCACTTAGTCTAAAACCAGCCCTGCTCATAGATGTACACAGAAGGTCTCTGCACTTGTGTGGGGAACTGGGTAAGATGCCATTATTTCTTTAACATTCCTACCAAACTTCAGAAGTTACTTTATCTGTTGAGTGGGGGTTGGCTATCTTTTGAGGGACAGTGAACAAGCATGCCGTTTATATATGCCTGGCAGTAAACATATCATGTTCTGTTTGTCTTTTTTTTGTCTCAGTCTGACATCAGAAGAGCACATAGGAGTTCACTGCCTTTTGGGTAGGGGATGAGGAGGCATGTTCTATATGAGCTGGGAACAGTGTGATCATTATTTATTTAATTTTCCACACAAACTTCGGAGATACACAGAGGGTCACTATAGCTTTAATAGGAGCACTGTACTGTCTGTAGAAGTGACAGTTAAACATTACTCTAATCATTATTTTATTTTCATTTTCCTCACAATCAAACATCTGGTGCATATATAGGTGTCGGGTCTATATTATAACAGCAAACACTTAAAATAGCAAACGCTGTATAATCGACCTTAAAATGTTGAAACTGCAAAATACTGAACACACGGAGCAGTGCTTTTTTTATTCCTAAGGAAAAAAATCACTCCTCAGTAAAAAAAAAAAAAAAAAACACAAATACAAAATAATGCGGATGGCTGCCCCCCCCCCCACCCCCCTACTTAAATATACCAACTCCGAGATTGCACTACAGTGGAGGAAATGGCAAAGTCCTGAAAACGGCCCAATAGATTTTTTCCATATGAAAAAAATTGCTGTTCTGTGCTTTTGAGATTTTGCCGTTTTAAGTAAAAAGGGTCGATTAAACAGCTTTCGCTATTTTGAGCGCTCGCTGATTTAATAAGGACCCTAGGTGTCTATATTTTGGGAGAGAGTAAATAAGCATGTTGTTTATATATGTGTAAGAGCAAATGTGTTTAATTCTGTTTGTCTTTTAAGGCATGACTCAGTCGACATCACAGGGGTACACAGAAGGTGGCTGCTTTTTGAGGGCAGGGAAAGAGGAGACATGTTGTATATAAATATGACAACAGCAGCTTCAAATATGACTGTGGGCATTTATGCCTTAGGTTTAGTCCCAGTTTAACATGAAAAGGGCATACACAGAAAGTGACTGACTATTTTGAGGTGGGGGTTGGGAACAGGTACTATTCCCAGATATACCAATCCTCACAAGCATTTGCTTTTTCAGGTTTATTGTGAAGTGTTGGTTAGTCAGCTCTGAGCATTAAAGGTTGAATACAACTTTTTCCTTCCTTCCTTGAAACAAAAAGTAGGTTGAATTTCATGATTTTTGTTCAGGTAATCAGTAGATTAAAAGGTCGGGGAAAGTTCGAAAATGTACCTCAGAGCATCTATAACTGCATGGCTTCTGGGTGCTTAGCAGCCCCTTGCTTACTTATTACAGAAGTCTTGGTCAGCTAGAATGTGCTGAAAGGATGCAGGAAAACGTAGGGTTGAAGACTACTATTGAACTGGTTTCCATAATCATGTTTTTTGTTCAGGCAATCAGTGGATGCAAAGGTTGTTTAAAAAACTGTAATCATGCATCTCAGAGCATCTATAAATCTCATGGCTTAATGCTGTTTATCTCACTGCAGTTGTTACAGTGCAGTCTAGGTTAGTTAGGATGTGTGGAAAGGATGCAGGTAAAGACTACATTTGTTTCTTTGATTATGTTTTTTTTTCCTCAAGCAATCACTGGATGAAAAGGTTGTTTAAAAAAATCAAAATGCATCTCGGGGCATCTGGAAACCTCATTGTTGACCCCTGGCTTAATACAGTTGTTTCTGTCACAGTTGTCAGAGTGAAGTCTTCTCTAGATAGAACATGTAGAATGAATGAACTGCAGAATAAATGAATGAATAACTACAGGAAAATTGAAAAGCAAGACAAACTGTGAGGAAAAAGGAAGAAAAAATTAATCTGGAGAATGTAGGCTAAGATGGATTGGGCAGTGGGTGTGGAAGGGGGACTATATAGACTTTTTGACTAGAGTGCCAGTTTACTTAAGGTCTGCCCAAAGTGCAGTTATGTCAGATGTTCCAATTGATCACTATTGCTGTAGCCTTAGCTATTAGAGTTATATCCTTCCAAGAATACAACCAACTAGCAAGCTTTTCAAAGCTTTAGGGTGCCTTCCATGCACTCTAAATTCCAGGAACTTGAGCAGAGCTCCATGTATAAGGCAATTAGAGCACCAAAAAGCTTCAGAGCTTTCTTGCCACCTAAGTGTACACCTTTTTTGGGCTTCATGGAACTGATGGTCAGCTAGTGATCCTTCAAGGTTGGGTAAGTAATGATCCTTCAAGGCTGAGCAGCTAGTGACCTTCAAGGTTGGGTATGTAGTCCCCAACTGAGGAAAAGTGAGTCTGTTTAATTTTTTTCATCATCATTCTGTAAGGAATAATGGCAATGATCTGAAGTTCGTTTATAGTGGTTTGGCCTACTGGTATTTTGCTAAATGAATATTGAATGTAATTGATTATGTAATTGTAATTTATGATATAGAAAGTTAGTCTACTGGCTGAGACATGTTATTACAACTGTGGTTTAGCTTCAATGTAAGAGATTATGCATGCTCTAACTTTAAAATTCTTGGCATGATATTGCAACTAACCGGATTTCCTAAAATGTATAGTTGACTTTATGGAATTTAAGAATGGGCACTTGGCCGGAGATAGGATTTGGAGAGTTTATTGTCTCTTGTCCTGATCAGAGAGTCATTACTTTCACCCCTAACATGGGACTGAATGAGCCATCTCCTGTCTGTAAGGTGCATTGTCTGGGGTCTGTTGGATTTGGTATGGAGTTATATAATGTGCGACATGGTTCAGTTTTTTTTGAAGTATGTGATTTGGATTGAATTGTGTGGTACCACAGAGTTAAGTTTTGAAACTGGACACTGAATACAATCTGATTGAGAGGCTGCCAAGGGTCAGATTTGTATAGGTAGAGGTATGTAGGTAGGGGTATGTGGATGTAAAAAGTAGGTAGGTAGGTAGGTAGGGGTGTGTATGCATGTATGTATGGAATAGGTAGGTAAAGGTGTGTGTGTGTGTGTGTGTGTGTGTGTGTGTGTGTGTGTGTGTGTGTGTGTGATACAGAGCGAGAGAGAGAGACACAGAGAAAATGCTTAGCCAAATGCATCCATAATGGTAGTAGTCTTATCGTTTGCAATGCGAATTGCAGGAGTTGCAGTGCAAACCCTTTATTCGGTTCCTTCAGTAACTCACCATTAAGAAGAGTACTTCTTCCCTACGTTGTTTATTGGATAACATTTTGCTACTCCTGCTTATTTGGTTTGGCCAACTTCGTTACGAAATTTTAGGACCTGTTTAGGAAATAGAATTGCCATCAAACACTTACCTTGCATATTTCTTAACACATAATGTGTACTACATTTGTGTCAAATTATACCAAACCACTCAGAAAGCAGGTTCACCAACCAAATAAAACGTTGGATATAGTTGTATAAACAGTGCACTACAATCAAGTGGACATGCACGTGTCGCAGGCATTCATGGCCATACTTTTTGATTTGTTTTATAAAGTTTAATATATTTATGGGCACTTTGGCACAGGCTACTTCCTAGCAGAACCGTTTTAATATCCATATAGTCTTGAGAGAGAGTGATCAGGCCAAAGTTTAGTAGGATTATAGTATCACCAGAATTAAAATGATGAAGGAAGAAAAAAGAATGGGGGGGGGGGACTTCTATACTTTCAAGAAAGACAAGTTTACCAATCGCCTACACATGCACCATATCAAATTAAAATAAACATGAAAGTGTTATTTTGTGTATTACCAGTTAGTTAAACTGGTATGAATGGTAAGTAACATACCAACATTTTGTTAGACCTGACTCTTGCAGTAAATGTAGACTTTTCTTTTCATACTGGAGAAGTTATACAATGCTGATTGCAAAGGGAAGGATACTACACATTCCAAGCAGTAAGACATAACAGAAAAAGTGAGGTTATTCCATTGTTTGCTTACTTATTTACTTAATGTGAGTAGGTTGTCACAATGAATATTGTATGTGAAAGAAACTCGTGTTTTGAACAATAGGTAAATGTATGTAGTTTTGTAATGTATTTCTTATTTGTGTGTGTGTGTGTGTGTGTGTGTGTGTGTGTGTGTGTGTGTGTGTGTGTGTGTGTGTGTGTGTGTGTGTGTGTGTGTGTGTGTGTGTGTGTGTGTGTGTGTGTGTGTGTGTGTGTGTGTGTGTGTGTGTGTGTGTGTGTGTGTGTGTGTGTGTGTTGGGAGGCAGGTGTGAGATGAAGCAATTTATTTTTGAGAATGGATCCCAACTTATTGCAGGTAGGAACCATTCCAGACAACAAATACTCCACAAAAGGAGTTGTTCAAAACAAGTACAGGAAGAGACCTACAACTAAACACAGGCAGACACACAGACTGTGCAAATTACCTCTTTTTTTCAAAATACCTGGTAAACTCTGAGAACATTATATTTGTCACAATCATATCTGTTAAATAAACCATTTAATTTGGGAAAAAAATAATTCTGAGTAAGTCGGATTTATGAAGCAACAATATGTAGATATAGGGAAGTTCAAATAAACTAGAAACTAAAAGAACAAATACTGACCTTAAAACCGAAGACCTTAATTTGGCATATTTAATTAACTATAGCATCAAGTGTACTAAAACAGGAGTTATGCAAGTTGTCAGTCAAAGATGTATTCTCTGGTGTGACTGGGATACATAAAAATGATGTCCAAAAAAAAATGAATTCATACCTCCCAACTGTATAGATTTTCACAGAATGTCCGTATTTTTGCCTTATATTTTTGGTTTGTTCTTCATAAAAATTCTGGGTTTTTTTTGACAAATTACTGGGATGAGCTAAGGATTAAAGTTACTAAATAATGACATGCATTTGAGTTTCAGAATTCATATCTTTCAGAAAACACTTTCTAACACAAATCCTGTTATTCTAGCAACTTTCTAAATGTTTCCCTAGTTTTGGGCTTTTGTCCCCCTCATTATAACAGGCTTTGTCCAGATTTCTTGTGCTAAGAGATTGAGAGGTATGGTGTGTGTGTGTGTGTGTGTGTGTGTGTGTGTGTGTGTGTGTGTGTGTGTGTGTGTGTGTGTGTGTGTGTGTGTATGTTTGACTGGCCATTTATGGTTGAAATGTTGTAAATGTGGCAGTTTGTCGTTATTGGTTCATATGTTGTGTTTCAAGGCTTACTGAAAAAATGTTCAAAACTATAAATTTAATACACTCTAACAAGTAGCGCTGTATTATCCAAGGGATTATACAAGGGCTATTATTCAATTATTATATATTAGAATTAATACAGACAGGAAGGTGAGTCAAAGAACTTTTGTATTGGTCCTAAAAATGTGTGCAAGGGGCCTATGATTTGAAAACAACCTAAAGGTAAACTTAACCCACCACTGGTCAGATGCATTTTCTTTGAATTTGGGTTTCAATGCTGTTTCAGTGAATGTGAGTTTCAAGAGAAGTTTTAATGCTAAGTCTGTTTTCATTGTAAGACTATTGTTTTGTTCAGCAAATGTCCATCATTTTTGTCATATAAAATTTGAAATAAACGTAAATTAAATCCAAATATCTGTAATCATTATAGAAGTAAAGCATAAAATAGTATGCACACTGAGAGTTTTGAATGGTGTTTATGACAACAGGGGAGAAATAGCCAAGTAATGGGACAATGGAATGGCTATGTGTGTGTGGCTGCGTGGTGTCCTGAGTGGGGAGGGTCTGGGTTTGCACCCCCCCTGCAAAAAATCCTGCGAGCTCCCCTGGACCCACATGTGCTGGATGCCTCTCATGGTAGTGATGGCATTGGTGGTACTACTGAAGCAACCTGTGAGGAGATGACAGGCCATGCCAGTGGGTTTCATGCAGATTGCTCTGCTGTTACATACAATACTAAGAAAAATGGAAAGAAATAAAAAATAAAATAAATGTATAAAAGAGGAAGGATAGTGATAAAGAGGATGGGGAAGAGAAATACAACAACAATTAAAACTGCAGTCTTAACTATGTTGATATTGATACAGTAGTAGGACTTCAAGGTAAGTCATCAGCCTGTTTGATTAAAACGGATTGGAGAGTGGTGGCCAAAGCCAAAAGCCATCCTCACATGCAGTCTGGCATAAGAGAATGCTAACTGCAGGAGTTATTTATCAAGGCAGCATATCTGTGCATGTGTCCAGTGATACTATTTTGATTAATGTCAATAGGGAAGATGCCAAGAATTTATTTGGGCTGCAGGTTAGAGATTGCCTTCCCTGTCAAGGATTGATATCAGAGTATAGGCAAAGAGAAAGGAATAGGGGTGTCCTAAATGCAAGACCACTGGTAGAGTTTTTAGTAGAATCTAGAACAGAAGCTGTCATTAATAAAAGGAATAATGAGTACAGCATATAACATATTTCATAACTATAAGAATCAATCAGAGGAAGGTAGAAAGGATTAGGAAGAGAGACTAACAATGGGGGGATATGTGTATGTCTCTGAAATATGCAACAAATTCTAGAGGATTTAGGATCTTTACTAAGAAGTGTTTACATAAGTATTTTTATACCCCAAGTAAACTCCAGAGAATTTTTCTTCAGGTCGATAGCAAATCTTGGATTTGTGATGGTAAAGAAAGAGGTAATTGGAAACATATTTTCTGGATGTGCAGTAAGTTGGTGGACTTTAGGGATTCCCTGCAGGATGCACTGTTGGAGATGCTGGATGGGCAGATTGGTGTGAGGAGGGAGATGATTTTTCTGAGCTATCATACAGAACTGGAATTGCTTAGACATGGTAAGGCCTTGCTGTCTCTAATTATGGTGGCTGCCAAGAAAGCAGTTACTAGACTATGGAAATCAAAATCTTAACCAACAATATTAGAAGTAGTGAATGTAGTAACAGAGGTAAAACAAATGGAAGTGTGATCTTTAGAAAAATTAGGAGCAAACTACATAGGAAAAAATGGAAACTGTGGGAGCAATACATTCAGGGTGGAATGAGGTTTAAAAGAAGGCAAGACTTAAATGAGCTATGTAATGTTTGACTGAAAATAATTAGCTAGATGATGCCGTATACGTGATGTATGTTTCCACAAAAATATATATATATATATATATATATATATATATATATATATATATATATATATATATATATATGTATATATATTTCAAACTGCCCTGGTCATCATTTTTTGTTTTTTGTTTTGGAACACATCCTCAGGAATCCAAGGGGTGGACCTTGGGAAGATTGTACTGAAAGAAAGGAATTACACTGGCAACTAAAGTTGAATGCTATTGTTTTACCTGGTCTTAATGAATATGTATCTCTTGCTAGTGTTCTTAGGCTTAAGTCTTACTATGTTTAAACTGCTTTGGTGTTGCTTGGTTCCTGATTTTCACACCTGTTCAGGTTCTAATTGTATTGCATTCCAATTACAATTTAATTGCATTTTAGTTTTTATTGGAGGGGAATGAACATGTGATCATTATGAGTGGGGTATTTAAAAAGTTGTTATGAATGTGTATAATTGATTCTGAAGAAGTCTGGTTATGTTTGCAGATGAAAGCACTTAATTCTTTCATTCATTTGTATTTCTTTGGATTATTAAAATATATTCTTTTAACATTTGAGGCTACCTCAGTTCATTTGGTTCTAGTAATTTTTCTGCAGGTTTTCAAGCGACTTCTTTGAGCAAGTTTTTTTTATTCTTAGTTTGTTTAAAAAAATCTTCTTTTTAAACTATAGCAAACATCTTGCTACAAATGTAGCAGACAGTTGCTACAGTTTATACCTGCCTGCTCAGAGCACTACAGTGCTCAGGTTTTAGTTTTAAAAAATAATTTTTTACTTTTAAACTATAGAAAACTGCTTGGTACAATGTAAGAAAAGTTGCTACAGTTTAGAACACACATAGAGCATTACAGTGCTCAGGTTTGACAGTAAATGCAATACAGACATTTCAAAGCAAGCATTGCATTAAAGACAGATTGGAATCAGCTGATCGCTCCCCCCAGTACTTTGCACCCAGGATAGTTGCTCCTTTTAACCCCACCCTAGCTAAGCTACTACTTACCTCAGAGCTCTGTTAGGCACTCTAATCTGCTCTTGTGCAGCTCTCTATTCTTTTCTGATCCCTACAGTGGCTAGAGACATAAACATGACATAATTAGAAACTAGAAAGTGGCATGCAGAAGCAGGTTATTTGTCTAAAACATGGAATGCTTACAGTACTGAGGTGATGACTGCACCCTAACTTCTGCCTCTCATCAGCCAAATACGTTGGACTTGCATTGACTCAAATTATTGTAGTGGTGATTGCCCTGTCCCCCTGTGTGTGGGATGCCAGTATCACAGGTAGCAGCCTTGACCAAGCTGTTCTAGTCTTGGCCAAGCTGTTTCAAGCATCACCCTTATACAGTTACCTCTGATAGCACTCTTGAAGGAGCCTAAGACTGTAATGCTTATTGAGATGTCCAGAGAAATCTTGGACACCACCTCATACCACTTCTGTGCTTTAGAGAGCACTGCTATCACCTTTTCCAGCCATAACTGTCTCACCTTCAAAGATCTCAGGAAAATTGGCAGGAAACAGCTGCGTCATGTCTCAGTCTATGTGCACCGACAGTTAACTCATCTGAGTAATGGATGACAAAATAACAAAATATAGACACCATATTATTATTCCTCCCGTGGCACTTTAAGGTTTGAAACATAGCCGTCTTCAGCCATCTGTTTGCTGCTGAGAATACCTGCACTGTAGTGCCTATGTATTCTGAGGGTTAATTATGGCATGACAATTTTCTCAACCCAAATCTGTTTTGTGCCTCTCAGGTATGCAGAGCTGTCTGCAAGTGCTCAGGTGTGTGCACTACATCAGGTAGTATGTTTCATGATGTTTATCAGGTTTGCTTGTCATACAAATTGAGTGATTCAGAAACAATAATAAGGTGAGTCCCAATTAGAACACTCATCATGTCCATAGGGGTAAATCTATACAATAGGCAAGTAAATCTATATGATAGGCAGGCAACCTCATTGTGCTAAAGAAGAAGAAGCTTTAGACCAGACTTGTAGCCAGGATTTCTACCTCAGTAGTTTTGTTTTGAGATCTAGAATTGGAAGATGCCAAGGTCTTCCGATTATATGAGATGTGCCTGTCTTTGACAAAACCCTATTATTTTGGTCAACTTAGCTTTGTAAGAACAGTAACCAGATGTTTTACAAGTATCGCAGCCAGAATTTAGCATTTAGGTTTTGCACTGACATGGGATGAAAACCCGCGTTGGTGGTGCTGCGGTAGCGTTGTCGCCTCACAGTAAGATGCTGTCCGGTTCGATTCTCAGATAGAGCGTCTTCTGCGTGGAAACATGCATGAATGGGCGTACCTTTGTTGAAGGTTGTGCATCAGGGCTGGTAACTCGGCATGTAAAAATCAACTACCAATCATTAGTGGACCGGAGTTCCGCTGTGGCGACCCCTAACCGGGAAAAGCCGAAAGACTCAACAACTGACATGGGATGAAAATTATGCATGTCTAAAAGATCATCCTTTGATTTAGGTATCACAACTCAAGATAAAATATCCTTTTTTCAGCTTCACAAAAATCTTACTCTCTTTATAAATAATTAAGAAATTCGATAGCCAAGACATTATGTTCCCTGCACATTATATTCCATGAAGACACGTTCAAAACATTTGTACTAAAAGAAATTCCTTGAGTTCCTACCTTATCATTTTACTATGGTTATAATATATTGATGTGTCCCTCCTTGTTTCTGTTAAGAGATTAATGTTGTTTATGACTTTCAACTTCCAACTGTAAAGTTGGGTTTCCTATATCCACTGAATCACCAAGTAGTCCTTATGCTTGTTAATTCAGACTCTGCTTGTGAAGTAGAAAAGAATTAAATTTCAAATCTGTTTCAGTTTTCTAGCTTTAGCTGTGCTCAGTCATTTATTTTCATTATGAACATCTGTCAGTCTGCTTTCTTTTCTGGGAGGGTGGCCTAATGATTAAGGTGTTTGCCTTACAAACACAAGGTGCAGGGTTCGAGTCTCACAAGGGATAATTGGCTAGGTTTAAAATGGCTCACAAGGGCAGTTAGCTTAGTACTAACCTATGAACCTATGATAAAGCATTCAGTTATATCTTAGATTATTTTTCTAATCTGGGAATTATGTCCAGTTTTGCCTGTTTTTACTTCACTCCACCAAATGAGCCACGTGTCTTCTCTCCCTGGCAGAGCTTTTTTTCCCTACTGCCTGCTGATCATCAAGATTTACTAACAACTGATCTTCCTTCACTCTGTGAGTGAAGGCTGATCATATAACCCCACTATGCATGCATACACTGGGGTTACCTGTTGAATGGCCTTAACTTCACCACTAGTGGCTGACATGGGACCCCCAGATTTTGATCAAAAACCTGGTTCACAAAAGAGTTTAGCTTATGCTGGAAGCTTTATCCCTGCATTTATAAATGGCCAATTCAATGAAGAATAATCATTTTCCTTACTTCTAGTTTTAATTTCCATAAGACGTGTGCATGAATGGATAATATCCTTTCCCTTATTTCTATTTATTAACCATGTTAAGATGGACACCTGGCACTATTATCAACTATAGTCTGCTTACTTATTTTGTTAAATCTGTAGGTAACATGAATTGTGCCTCTCCATCAAGCCTACAACTCTACAACATCATTCAATGCCCGCCCTTCATCTCTTCTAATTCCTCACGTATTACTTCATCTCTTCTAATACCACAGATTTTACTTTGCCATGGCATTTACTCTTTTTGTATAATGTAACCTAATGAGGGTTAATAGTAAGATTAAAATCTCTAAAAACTATGGATCATCCCTATTAGGATCACAGAAACTGACTACAACATATGGTTGAGAGTTGAATGTTCCTATCTAAATGATTCATCTACCACCCCCCCCCCCCCTAGTTATAACATTCTGTGTGGATATATTCTAACATCATGCCTAAGAAGTATGATCACAAGTTTCATACCCCTCCCTACTTTAAGATTACAAAAAAACTTTAACATTTTTGATTTTTTAACCTACCTGGATCTTCGGTCCTTAGTTTAGTTTGCTGTAGACATATGTTCCTGAATAGGCTTCTGATGTATGTTTTTTTCTGTAGGGTAGGAGCTACCACACATATAGCATTACACAAATAACATGGCCCTTTTTATACATCTCTCACTCTCCTGCTGATCTCTTCATCCTTTCCCTTAGCTGGTCTGAATGTTCGGAAAGAAGTTCCTGGGCTAGGACCTCTGTAATGTAAGCTGACTTTCAGGGGGGCTAATTAGGGTAGACTACCCCCCAGGTGACAGCATTTTAATTACTGCTGTTCTCGACAGCATCAGTAAAAATATAAATAGATACAAATGAAATAACAGTCATGAGAGATCCTACTCTGAATATTTTTACAGCTTGGGATAATTTCCCTACTTCAACAAGTGACATCTTTCTATAATTTTGTTGTTTGCGTAGAAAAATATGTATAATACCATAGTTTTTTTTTTTCAACATATGTAAGTAGCACAATGAATTCTTGATATATCAATTTCAAAGTTGGACTTATTGTGTTAAATATATGTGTAAATACTGAATACTCATGTTAAGATAATAATAGCCAATTCACTTTTGTATATTAACAATGCCTAAAATAATTTAATTTCATAACTTATACGTTCACCAGACATTTTTATTAGACCCGACAACATACGCTTAATTTAATGTACATGACATTAGTGTCTATTTCAGCTTCAGTGAACAATGCCCAAGATTACACTGCATTAGTCTCATTAAAATTTGGACCCAAGTGAATATTACAGAAAATGCATGACTTGGTGTCATTTCTTCAACTCACTCCCACCAATGGAAGTCTTGAATTTTGTGCTCTAACTTCCAATGACTGCATCCAGAGACACTGGATAAAATCAAGCTATACTCTCACAGTTCAAATAAATGTTTATATCTCTAGAACCATAAGGGCTACTAAAGAAGTTTAAAAGGCAAACTTTTCAGCATAAAAAATATCTTTGCAGTCAATCCATTCATTAGGTTCTAGGTATCACACTAAATGTTATATTCACTATAAACACAATAAAATCAAATCATTACAGTCATCATATTCATTAGGTTCTAGGTATTAATCTGGATTTTGTAACTCATAATAAACAAAGTAAATACTATTTTTGTAATGTGTACTAAGCAACTTACAATATCTCACTAACCTCTCAAGTTACACAAATACTATCAACAGCATTTTGTTCATCCATCTGTGAACTTTCATGTCCTCCTTTCCGGTGACATACATCCTAACCCTGGACCCCCGGCCAACCAGTGTACTAACTCAAACTTACCACCTTCATCATCTCCCCATAAATCTCTCCTTTTTGCTATGATTAATGCCCAAAGCCTATTCAATAAACTACCCAACTTTCATGCTTGGCTCTCCAGTAACCACCCTGACATTCTATCTATCCCTGAAATGTGGCTCAAACCACACTTGAAAGACTCCAAAATCACCACCCCCAACTATAGAATCATAAAAAAATGGAGTAACCCTACTCTTCTCCTCTCTAACAGTGATATCCTACACCAACCCTATACTCTAATTCACTACACCCGAACTAACCCTGGCCCTCCTAAAAATTAACAACCATAAAAACATATGCATAGCTGCCCTATATATTCCACCTGGAAACAACATCCCTATTCTTGAAGATATTCTCTCTTGGTTCTCATCTAACATAAGTAATGAAACAATACTCCTAGGTGACGCTAACATCAACTGGATGTCTATTCACTAAACCACTACTTCTCAGAATATAGACCTGTACAATTTCACCCAATGAATTAACTCTCCTACCAGACCTAATAAAGACAACTCTTCAGGCAGTATTCTGGACTGGATATTAGTTTCTCACCCCAACAATATTTCTGATAGTGGGACCTTACCCAACTCCCTTGGTGATCATCTTACTGCCTTCACACATCGCTCACCTTCCTCTCTCCACCTACATCATAATTATATCTCAACCCATACCCTCACAAGCTTTAACCCTCAAACCTTCTCTGACTGCTTAAAACATATGAACTGAGACCCTCTGAAAACTCTACCTCTTGACACCACTGTTACCTACTTCAAGTACTTCATTCATTAACCCACTAAACAGCTTTGCTCCCCCCAGAACTAAAAGGGTTAAATCCAAAACCGTCCCCTTGGCTATCCATAGAAACTGTAACCCCCATGCATCTCCGAGATAAATCATGGAAACGCTACCAAAAATAAAAAACATCGAACTCCCTAACCTAATACACACAACTTCGTAATAAAGTTAAAAAACAAATTGTTACCGACCAAAAATCCTACTACTCCAAGCTTCAAAATAATCACAAATCCAACACCAAGAAATTTTGGAGCAATATCTCTGCCCTCCTCAGTCCTGGCAAAAAAGATTAACCCTTGCCCAGATGCTAGCTCTCCAGATCATATCATAACCACCCAATTTAATTCCTTCTTCATAGACTCAATAGCCAAGCTCACTACATCATTCCCTAAGAATCTATTAGCTCCTACCACATCTGTCACCCACAACTCCACCCCCCTCTGACACCAATGCTACTCACCTCCCTCCCTTCACTCTCAAACCCATTCCTGTCAATACCCTAAAAAAAATTCTTCAAAAATTAAAACCATGCTCTAATGCCCCAGATAACCTACCATCTAACTTCCTCAGGCTAGCTGCTGATGCTGTAGCTCTTCCTATCTGCACCCTAATTAATCATTCCATTCAAGAATTCTATGTACACCTCCTCTGGAAAAAAAAACTTTATCATTCCCCTACACAAATGGGGCAACAACACTGATATCTGCAATTTCTGCCCAATAGCCATTATCTCCCCATCTCTAAAATTCTTGAAAAATGTATTCACCTGAAACTCTTACCTTACCTTTTAGACAGTCATCAGCTGACACCTACACTACATGGATTTAGACGTGGACACAGCACCACTACAGCTCTTCTATCCTTCCTTGATATCATCAACTCCATTTGCTACTCAGGCAATATCGTATCTACCTACCCTTCTCCTAGACTTATCTAAGGGCTATGACACCATTTCCCATAACTTACTCTTACCCAAGCTCTCTCACGTCAGTCTTTCCTCCATTTCCAACAATTGGTTTTCCAGTTACCTCTCACACAGACAACAGGCCATCAAGTGGAAAAAATTGTGCCTCTTCCTACCCTCACACTCTGACAGCTGTTCCCCCAAGGTTCTATCCTGGGTCCCTTACTATTTAACATCTTCATTAATACCTTTCATCATTGTATCCCAAATCCTAAACTTGTCCAGTATGGAGATGATGCTATCATTATCTGCTCTGCCAAATCCCTCCCCAAATTCATGCAAGTAACTCAGGATGCCTTCACCAGCACTGATACTTGGATGCTAAGCAATCATCCAGCTGTGAATGCATCTAAAACCAAAATCATGATCTTTACCCCATGAAAAAGCACCAGAATTGAAAAGAACTCCTTCTCTATAGTTAGCCAAAACATGACTCACATCGAAAGAATCCTCCATACAACGCTTATAGGTGTCCTTATTGATGTACAATTAAAGTCTGATATTCACCTACAAACCAACATCAAGAAAACCCACCAGAAGTTCAGAATGCTTATCAACACAATCGTTACCTTACTCCTTCAGCTAAGCACACCCTCTCTGCCACCTACCTCCTTCCCTCTCCCATATATGGAACTTCTCTCCTTACTAATCCACAATCCACCCTAAAGGAAAAACCGGCATCCTGCCACAATACAATCTGCTACCGGCTCCAAATCCTACTCCCACTAGTGTGCTGCACTACACTCCTTGAATTGGCTGGAACTCCCCAACTATCTCTTTTGCATTCAACTCTCTACTGCCCATAACCTCATTTTAAGTCCTCTAACTGCCCTTCCATCTCCTCTATCCTTACCATGCATCTTCCTGACAGATCACTCAGGTCAAATAATCAGAACCTCTGGAAGTGTACAAACCCATACGCACTCCAGGGCAACTTTTATTGTCATTCTCCCTAGCATGAAAATGGAACTCACTTCCACCCTACATCTGAACTACCCAGAACCAATCCACTTTTAAGACTTTGCTCCATTCCAATCTCTCTCCTGATTGGGAATGGTCCTGCTCTCACCCCTCCTAACTTCTATCTACTTGACTCTTACTTCCTTCAACCTTTCTCTCTCAACATTCAACCTAACACTAGCTATGCTCTTTTTCTACCTTCCTTTAATTTTTCCTACAATACCAACTCCCATTATATCTTAGATAGTATAGGCATTTGCATACCATGTATTACAGAATGCTTTGTTATCTTATATTTGCATAGAATGCTTTGTTATGACATACTCCTCAAATGCTTTTGTTACTACTGTTACTATGTCAATATGTTTCTGTTACTTTTTTAAATTGTGTAATATTTTTGTTAATTTTGTTGATTTTTGCTATTATAATACTGTACATGGAGCTTTTCTCCCCAGGCCTTCCTTGAAAATGGCTCATATCTGCCCAATGGACTTTCCTCGTTAACACACTGCAAATAAATAAATATCAAGTTGTACAGTTCTGTGTCACTTGATTGTTAAGATATTTAGAGGACTATGAAAATGAACAACATTTAATGCATTAACTGTGTTAGACTGAGGTCAGCTACCAATGCAATTATTTTCCCTAGCATATAATCTTTAAGATTAAATATTTCAATACGGTATATGCAGCATGGTTCTGGAATTATTGATTTTAACATCAACAGGTAATATTTGATGCCTAGCGATGTTCTGAGGATAATGCCTAGAGGCATCACAAGGGTTTAGTCAGTTAACATTTTTATAGCCTGTGAAATTCATATTATTAAATTCAAACAGGCTAAAACACATATCATTTATAACAAAATTAAATACTTTCAGTATCTGTCTACCCAAAATTATATAAAAGAAGATTCCAGTATTATTTAGGAAAATTAGTTTCTACTTGCAGCAGTAAAACCAGTATGGCATGCTAAGGAAATACAAGCAGGAAAGTAAAATACAGGCTTTCCCTTTGTGATAAACAACTCATGCTGTAATATTAATTTTATGTGAGTAAGGCTTCAAGCTGACAATGTGTGCAATGCAAGTTTATGAGATAAGATCACAAAATGTACACATGCCAGACATCCCACCCCCTTAGACCCAGCATAGATATTAGATCATCTTATGTGCACATGAGATTACAAACACAAAGAGAAAAAGCCCTCTGCTTATTTTATTTTATTTTTTTTTATTTTGCGTTTTCTTTACCAGATTTGTTTGACTGGGTTTAGTAACAAAAAATATTTATTAGTGAAGGACCAGGGAGAAAAACTCCAAAATATTACAAACTACTTACTAAAAGGATACCTTGCCTAAACAACATGCCCTATATGGACCAACTTAAAAGCTCTGTCACTACACTTGGTATCCTACAGACTGCTAAGAGGTGACCTGTGCCTCGCATACCAGGCAGCCCCCAACCCATTACTGATGGATTTACTGTACATCAGCAGGTCACATGGCATTATAAGTACTTTGTCTAGGGATCTAGGCCTCTTTTGCAACATCAACAGAATGGTTTGGAGAGACAGGTATATCTCACAGAGGATACTGCTGCTCTAGAGCAAACTCCCCATCCACATAAAACAAATTTCATCCCTGTTCACATTCAAATGCAACTTAGAGAGAGGCACTCTTAATGTAAGATGGTTGGTTTTAGTGCTCAAGTGATACCAGTCTAGATTCAGCAAGCCTATATCTAGCCTATACTACTTCTGCCTTAAATAGCATAGGCAAGATTCAGACTTGCTGAATCTAGACTGTTGGAACCATCTGAGTACTAAAACATGCCATCTTACATTAAGAGGGCCGTCCTGCACCCTTGTGGCAGAAGTGTGCAACTCAAGACCCATCTGGGTTGGGGATTGCTGGGATAAGGCTCGGTGTGGGGCTTTCCTATGGGTAGTTTGCATTTAAACTGTTTAAATTCACTTGCATTTAAGCTTTGTGTTTGTGCAGGTTTGCCCTCAATTTACCCCTGCTGCTCAGAGTTTGGCATTCTTAGCCAGAAGCCTGGAGTGCATCTGAACAGAAATCCAAGGTATCCACTGAAATCTTCTAAAAATAAATATAATTTAAGACTGTGTTGCACTTTGTGAACTCTATTTTATTGAACTGCTGCTTCATTTTTACTTTTTATTTTTTTTACTGCTGTGACTGCTTCATTCTGCACTTTGTATCATTGCTACTTCTGCCTTAAATAGCATAGGCTAGATTCAGACTTGCTGAATTTAGACTGTTTGGTATCAAGTATTTATTTATTTATTTGGCATTTGTTTACTGGGAAAGTCTAAGTAGGTCACGAGGTATTCATTTTCAGTGGAAGGCCAGGGAGAAAAGCTCTAGATACATATGGTTAACAGAATAAAAACTAGACAGACATAATAAAGTCAAAACATTTAAGCACAGATATGAAAATAATGCATTAGTTTGTCAGAATAGGAACTTAACAGAGATAATAAAATCACAATATGCAAGCATAACATCTGAAAAACTACACAGTTTGTCAGAATAAAAACTCAATAGACATAATAAAGTCATAGTGTTTACTCATAAATTATATGGAAAGTCTGATAATAGGAAGATGCACATTATTTACATAATAGATGATTAGTGTAATCAGTATTAATATTCTGGAGATCATGAAATATTGTAACAGATTATATTGGTGAAGGAGTAGGGTAGGTCAAGTAGAGAAGGGTAGGGTGTGATAGAGAGGATAGTAGGAATAAATGTGGAAAAGGTATGAGTATATCCTCAAGGGAGTATGTCTAGAGGAAGGGAGGGTAGGGTAAGCCATTAGTGGGGACAGAGAGAGTAGAGGTAGAAAAAGGTATAAGACTACCTCAGCCTAGGCTCATACAGGAGCAAATCCAAGGTTTTTTGAAGTATTATTTTATAGAGGTTTTGAAGGTTTGCAGGAGTGCAGGTTGGTAGCAGTTTTGATAGTCTTAAGGAAAGGAGTTCCATAGTTTTGCCACAGAGCAGGAGTAAAGACTTAGGCCTGGGGTTTTATTAGGTTTATAAGCTGTGAGAAGATGTTTGTCTTCAGATCTAAGATGTTTATTTGGGATATAAAACTTCATGCAGGAGAAGCTAGTGGGTCGTGGATGATTTTGTATACTGTAGTAGGTTGTACATATTGGAAGTGGAGGGGGAGTTCAAGCCATATTAGGGAATGTAGGGCTTTAGAATGATGAGTTAGAGGGGTTGTGTTTATGGCAAATTTTGTCATTTTGTTATAGTTTTTTTTTCTTAGGGAGGTCTGTAAGTTAGTTATAATTGGGGCTCCATATAACAGTTAGGGCAAGAGGTAGGTTTTGGCCAGGTTAATTCTGGTAGCTGCTGTGAGGAAGTTTTTATTTCTGTATAGCATGCCTAGTTTTGGTGTTTTTTTGATACTATTTCGTATGTGTAGGTCAAACTTGAGATTATCGTTAATTGTGTCACCTAACAATTTGGTATGATGAACCAATTCCTTTTCAGTATTGTTGGCTAAAAAATCTTGAAGTTTGTTTTGTTGGAGCTATGGAGTTTAGTAGGGGTTCAGCACTGGAGAGTCATTTTTCTATGGAAGAGAAAGCTTGTTATGTTATGTGTTGCAGGTGAGTTAATGTGTCTGATATGCAGATGATAGTAGAGTCATCTGCATAGCACAGCACAGCATTTGAGCACTAAAACCAGCCATCTTACATTAAGAGGGGCCCCTTCACCATTGTAGCAGATGTGTGTCACTCAGGACACATCTGAGTTGGGGATTTCTGGAATACGTCTCTGTGTGGGACTTTCCTATTGGTAGTTTGTGTTAAAACTGTTTACATTTTCTTCTATTTAAGCCTCACATTTGCACATAGCTGAGGGTTAGTGTTGCCCTGTATAGATGCAAATGCCTAGATACAACTTTTTCCCCTAGTCAGCAGTCAGTGGAACCCTCCCAGGCTTTCCTGCTGCACTGAAGGCAACACAAGTGAGCACTGAGCAGTGTTGCTTCACTTTTTCATTATTAATCCTCAATAGATTAAGTCCCCTTGTTAACCCCAGGGGAAGAGCTGATCTAACTTGCCCACCCCATAAGAGTACTTATGGTTTAACCTGCTATGATGGGCAGTCAGTTTCCCAACATTTCTCCAGCCAACCTGATTGACAAGGATATCCTGTTGCAATGTAGTACCTACTGATCTCCCAAGCACAAACAACTTACACAAACTTGAACACTACCAAAGTCTACTACACATAGCAACACATATACCAGTGGTTCAGTGAATAATTCCCTAAGGCAGAACACCTCAAAACCAAATGTTCTGGTCATAGGAGATTTCATAGTGAGACACACACATGTCCCCCTCACCAGACTGGACAAGGAGAAGGTCACGGTCAGCTACCATGATCTGTGAAATCACACACACACTCATGTCACAACAACAATTACCGTTATGACACCGTCATTGTACATATTGGGGTGAATGACTTGAGATGTACCTCCCTCAGATTATGTATCACAGGCAGGTATGTCCCTAGCCCTAAGCAGCAGTCTACATTCACCCAGGATGATGACACAATATAAACAAAAAATGATTAACTTCAGGAATTGGCTTAGCTTCTGGTGTCAATCCAGGAGGATCTAGTATCTGTCAGCTCGGGAAGATATGGTCAACAGACCACTCTGCTTTGCTAGAAGTGGTCTTCACCTGTCTCCTCTAGGTTTTCAAATACTGGCAAAGACATTTGCTCCTTGCTCCCTATAGTGCCTTTTTTCAGACAATACCAAAACAACAAAACTTCTGATGCAAAAAAAATCCACTGCAGACAAACTGAAGGTTATGCTTCTTAATGCAAGGAGTCTAAACAGGAAACTGCACTACATGGAAGCTCTCCTCACCTTGGAAGATGCTGATGTCTGTGCAGTCATGAAGACTTGGTTCAAGACCACAGACAGCGCCCTGGCACTGCATGGCTACAATGCCTTCCACACATTCACACATTCATTCTACACATTCAGACCTCAAAATGAGAATGAAAAAAACAAAGCTGGAGGTGTATCCATCTTCATTAAATCCATATACACCTCGAGACTGGTTAAACAGTATGATTCTGCTTAGCTACTCCAGGTCCAAATAACTATAGGTTAAACCCCCTACCACATCATTGTTAGCTACAGGTCCCTCACCATGACCTATGAGAAGCATACCACCTACCTGGACTTTTTTGAATCACTCAATATACAGCGAAATACCTTGTTCATGGCAGATTTCAACTATCCTTCTGTCGAGTGGGCAATGTACATGAGCACAAACACGATCGCCCTGAGGCACCTGGACTTTCTTAATACAAATGCTCTGGAACAGTTAGTCAACACCCACAAAAGGGACTCAAATGTTCTGGACTTAGTACTCACCAATATGGGAGGTCACTGCACTACCCTGTCTTCTGTCCTCCCTAGTAAGGTCAGACAATAAATCTGTCTCGTTTAAAGTAATGATCAGACCTGACATCTCTACAGGAGCAATAAAATGAGAAACTTTTGCAATGCAAACTGTAGCCTACTAAGGGATGGCTTGAAAAGTTTCATCCCCCATGCTAACACAACCAACAATTACTCCTATGCAGAGGAGTACACAAATGCCCTATATAACCACTTAAACAACTGTATTGACTTTGCCATACCTAAATTTTATGAGGTATGGATAAAAAATGTGAGGCAAAGCCAGATACAGTCAGTGAAATTAGGGACAGTCATCAACAGCAGTCAGTGGATTAAAACAACGCTAACAAACTAACATAGTGAAATGGAGGAATTATGTTATTTTCTTTTTGGTAATAACAGGCAACTATCAACTACTACTTATTATTAGTGTAATGCACTACTCATTAGTCACTAAATAACAGAACACAAGCACTTAATGTGCTCTTATACTTTGTAGTTGATTTGGTTGTGAGGTGTTTTATATTTCAGTCTACAGAATGCCAAGAGTTTGAAAGACACAGTGCAGAACTTGTAAAGTGATCATTGAAACCTGATGCCATCTCTGTCATTCACTGTTTGGTTTACTCTCTTCTCTGTCATGTTTTGTAATCTGCTCTGATTGTTGTTGTTTATTTATATGACTGAGACTTGCACACTGGTTGTCCATTACATTCCACAATCTTCCTTTTCACTTCCTCAAACGGAAATTAAATCCTGGTTGACATATACTACAATGGGCACAGTTATCACTCAAAGAAATTAAGAAAAGCAGAGTGGGACAGGAAGGAAGAGTGGACCAAATAAACAAGCTTTGAGTTTGAGGAGTCTTCCATTCTATTACAATTTTGCTTGTGTTTACGTTAGTCTCAACAGCTCCCACAAATGTTGGTTGGCTTGCAACTTGCTCTGAAATCAGAAGCAGTCACACAGCAGTAGTCCAGGGAGAACACCTTTGTGTAATAATGATAAAAAAAAAACTAGTGTGTTGGTGAGGTCAGTGAAGGATAAAAGTAAAGTGTAATTTAAAGGAGCTACTCAAAATTGAATTGCACCCTATTATTTAGAGGAAAAAAAAGCCAGTAGTTTCAGGGAAATATGGGATAGTTGAGAAGTATACTTAAATGCAATTTGTGAATGTGGTAGCGGGACTTTCATCAGTGCAGTTTAAAGGGTGCCTTGTGGGAATTCTCAAAGTAGGTAATGAAAGGATATAAAATGGAGTATATCAGTACTGATGTTATTTATTTTGTTTAAGAAGCAGGCATAATCTCTGGAATACCATCAATGGCAATTATAGTTGAATTACTGTAGCTCACATACAGTAACTAGCAAACTGTCATCTGTGTTTTCTGACATTTTAGTGACTTCATCTTATATAGCGTTCACTCTACTATTCACCTAGCATGCGAGAGCAATTAGTTAATTAACCTATGATACTCAATGCACATGTGGTTAAATAGCTTTCTTTACACAGTAAACATTAGCGTCTAGGAACATTCAATCCTGACACATTATTGCTTAAAATATACACTGTTACCAGGTACCTACCTGATGAAGGCACTGCAATTACTGCAAAATTCATACTCATTCTGGAAAACGAAAGGTGCCTTCAGGTTTATTTTGCTGAACAAAATTATTGATTAGGCATGCATTCAAAACCAGATTGCGGATTAATTGTTCTTGGCAAAATCCACTGTGTAAAGAAAGCTAAATGTTTTAGATAAAACTAGCAAAACATCAAAAGTAGAAGAACTTTAGCCAGAAAGCCAAACGGTAATTCTAAGTAAGCCTGTAGCAGCAAACAAGGCAAAGTATCCAGGTATGGCAATACGTGCAATCCCCTCTCCATAGAGACATATAAGGTCCAAGTGCCACGCAATGTTTAAAAACAGATGTTTCTAACTCTATAATGACAGTTATCATCTGTTACAATAATATAACAACACTTGTCCTGACAGCACTATGCAAGTATCCTAGTTTGCATACAAGAATCTTTGTTTGACACGGGCAATAGGAAAACCATGATACCTCTCAGTTACAGATTTTCGCAGAATGTCCAGATTTTTACCTCTTATTTTTGGTCCAGTTTTCATAGAATTGTGGTTTTCCAGCAAATTAGTGGCAAATCATTAAAGATTGAAGTTGGAAAATAATGATAGACATTTGAGTTTCAGACTTCATACCCTTCAGAAATTCTATCAACTTTCTAAGTTTGTAGGAGCAATATTTAAACATTGTCAGTATTTTTGAGCCTCTGTCCCACTTTTATTTATGGTTTTGTCAAGACTTCTTGTTCTAAGAAGTTGAGAGGTATGGTGATACACCTACTAGCCACCTGCATTTCACATTGTTAGGGAAAGATAAAATTATCTGATCAGCTCATTTCTAGCACTCTGCATAAAGCTAGCAAGTTAGGGTCCTTTTACACACACACACACACACACACACACACACACACACACACACACACACACACACTGGGTGATAATGGAGAACACTGGACAGTGGTAGTATGTTTACGTAGTGGTCAGAATGTTAAGACAGTAGTGTAGCTTGGCAGCTGCATACTACTGCCCTTACATTTTAAACATTATTTGAGACATTTAAAAAAACACCAATCCATCACCAGAAGTGCACAATTTTGCAGAGTGACTAGGATTTACCTCATACTTTTGCTGTGTTCCTCATAAAATGTTTGCTTTTTCTGGTAAACTACTGAATACTGCCAACTGTCAGTAATGTCAGACAGAAAAGTTTTATACTTATTGTTGATTTTGTTTCTGAAAGTGAATGTCGATGCAAATCTGTTGTCCTATTAACTTTTTAATGTCTGTGATGTTTACCCTGTCCCAAAACCCATTGTTCTGTTTAACTATATAATAGCCTTGATTGCCTCCTGTCAAACTTTGTACTTTTGCCCTGTCACAAGTAAGTTGTTAGATTTTCTGGTAAGTCTCTGAGGGATAGAATCAATGCATTGTAACTTCTTAAATGAATTAAAAAATAAAAATAAATAAATAAATAAAACAAGCTTCACACATATCAATGGCTGGCCTTTGTATTGACCCAAGGGAACCAAGCACTGCATTCACGACCGCATGTATGCATTGTTCACAGTTCCCCATTATCAACAAATGCTGTAGGTCATTTCATTAGCTTGCTGTTGCTGAAACAAGTTGACCTACCACTTTTTCATCTTTCACATCTAATCTATGCAATATGTGGTTACAAGGTATTACATACATGATTCAGCAAATATAAATAATGCCCCCAATAAAACATTAGGATTACACTGCCGATTAATCGGTCACTGCTCTATATACGATACCATTGTGGTACAGTCCATGAACAACTGCTTGTCACAAAATTCATACATCTCAACATTTTCTCAGAGTTGCCCAATTTTTGACTCATATTTTTTTCTCTTTTTTTCATAAAATTATGTTTTTTTGGTGAAGTATTGAGAAGTTATTGCACATTTAAGTCAGAAAATAATAACAGACATTTGAGTTTCAGACTTCATACTCCAGAAAATTCATGATGATATAAAATCTGCTGTGTTGTCAAATTTCTAAGTTTGTAAGAACAATATTTAAAAATTGTCCCTATTTTTGGGCCTTTGTCCCCCCATTATTTATGGCATTGTCCAGATTTCTTGCTCAAAGAGGTTGAGAGGTAGGATGGTTAACCGTTACACTTGGAGTAAAAAAGTAACAGTTTACAAAATAGAGCTTAATCTGTTTTTAAAAAGGTTACTGTTATTTCCAGTGACTGCAAATATATAGCTTTTCACATGATCGATTTTCAACTTTCCTTGCTGCTTAAAACTTCGCAAGAGCTGGGTACTCACAGATGCAGTTCTAGGTGTATTATGTGGCGATGGTCTGGCATGAGCTGATGAAGCAAATGTTGGAAAGAGACAACAACTATGTAAATTGTGGTTTAATGGAATTTTTTGTCACTCTCTTACTTGCACGAATACATTAGTTATTTTCGGGCAAATACCAGGGAGTTGACAGGTAGAGTAAATGTCAAGTAGTAACACTTGCCGTCCAGATAAGTGGGAAGAAAAATGAGTAAGTATATGTTTTCACTCTGTAAGCAGTTATGCAACTTGCAGTTCTGTCAGACCCTTTCATATACTCAATACATTTTGAGAGCAGATATATTTTCTGAGGCTGGGATTAATCCATTTTATAGGGTTATACACATGAAAATTAAGATGTCATCATCTGCCACTTTAAACTGCTTTAATAAGCACCTCTTAGTGTAATAAATCTAGACAAAGCCTGATAAAATTGGGGGGGGGGGGGCAAAGTTGCTAGAATAACATGATTCACTTTAACATACATTTTCTCAAGGATTTATTTATTTATTTTATTTTTACATTTATTTACTGGGATAGTCCAACTAGGCCAGAAGGCGGAAAATCCCCAAAAACAAAAATGTAGGTGAAGTCCGAAACTCAAACGTATGTCATTATTTAATGACTTCAAACCTCAGATCGTCCCAGTGATTTGACAGAAAGCAAAATTTTATAAGGAATAATCCAATAATATGAGGCAAAAATCTGGACATTCTGTGAAAATCTGGACACTTGAGAGGTATGCTTGTATAGATAAAGAAGTTTCTAAGTTTGCAGAATGATTCATAAAAAAATGTAGAAGAACTTTCATATGGATATACATACTGACCCAATGGCAGCTTTGAAAACTGTTTATGTAATGAATAGAAAGGCAAATGAGAAAGCAGATTAAACAGCCTGCTCACTACAAAGTGCACGGTGGGCTTATTTACTAGCTTACATTAGGGTTGCCACCTGTCCCACTTTGCGAGGGACAGTCCCTCTTTGGGCAGTTGTGTCCTGACAAAAAAATGTAAAAATGGCAAATGTCCTGAGATTTTAGGACAAAATTATTTCCTATATTTTATGTAATAGTTGCATACAGCAGTTATTCTGTATCTGAAATACCTAAATGTTATAAGAAACAGAATAAGCAACTAAAATGCTACAAGAATAAGCTTTTATTTAGGCAAAAAAGTTAAGTTCTATCCTTTGTACTGGCCATGGGTATGTGTCGGCCTGTAAAACCTGATGTTTGTACCAAAAATGTCCCACTTTGGTCATTTGAAAAGGTAGCAACCCTAGCTTACATACATTGTCGTTGTGTGAAAAGATAGCATAAATATAGAGCTACTGAGCCACACAGACAGAGAGTTAAGCAAAGCACATGCTGGTCAGTCCCAGTGTATCCATTACCAGTAGAAAAATGTATGCCTTCATAGGTTCATAGGTTTGCAATTGGCCACAAAGATCATTATGAGCTCAGTCATTGTAGGCTACTTATTTTCACTGTGCATAAAGGAATGACGGTCTGACCTGAAGTGAATTTATGGTTCCTCTTAGCTCTTTTAAATTAGACATAAAGAGATCAAACATGTTGTTTTGTTTGATATGGAGTTGGAGCTTACTCCAGAGGAGGAGGAATGTTTAGGAAAGATGTCTGTCTCTCTAAAAGGTCGTATTTATATTATAGTTTAAATTTAGGTTCCTAGAGTAGACATTTGTCTTTTTTTACAGTTTTACAAAGACAAAGATAGAAAAGCAGAGTAACTTCCTTGGTCACCTTGTAGAACAAACAGACATCACTACAGTGAAGATAATAAACAACAGAGTAGAATGATAGTGCTTTTAGATGTTCAGTGTAGCTTAGGGGCTCACACCTGAGAATTTTTGGGGTGAGAAAACACTGACATTTTGTAGGTGAATCACATGCTTGAACAAGAAATTCCAGAGGGGCTATATATTCTATTCTAGGTATAATAATGGCAGAATAGATGGGTACTACAATCATCCTTGGATCTGGACGATATTCTTTTAGTAATTAAATGGACTAGGTAAAAAAGATTTTCCAACTCCACTTTATATGTGGTGGTCAAAGGAGAAGTTATTGTCCACAAACGTGCCAGGGTCTCTAATGGCGATATCAACTTTGATGGCATCATTTATGTGTAAGCCACAGGGTGGTTCTTTATTCCAAAAGCGTAGTGTGACATTTTTTGAGTACTGAGCATTAGTCTGTCATCAAGGCACCATGAATGTGTACTGCCACTTTGGAGAGTATATGTGGCATTTGGAGTATTAATGAGAGCTCTAAGTTTGTAATTATCAGCAAACATACTCAGCCAGAGACCACTAATGTCAGCCCTGATATCAATGAATTATAAGCTCTGGAAAGTGACACTTGTAAAGAGTTTTTTTTTTGAGGGATGTGTGTCATTTACCCTAACAGAGTGGGTTTTGACTGATAACCAGTCTGCTATCCAGTTACACAAAAGTTAATTTTAGCTGCATTAATTTATCAATGATCTCAGTGTATGAGACAGTGTGTCAAAAACATAGACAAGTCCAGGTAGTATTTGTGTGTACTGATTGCCTTCAGCTCCATCTCAGTAACTCTTTGAAAGAAGTCGAGCAGGTTAGCTAGGCATCATCTACATTCTGCAGAGCCATATTGGTTAGAGTCAAGAGAATTAAAGTTACAAGCATCATATTTTAAGATTTCCATGGTGATATGTTCCATTATTTTATGTATAAGGCTAGTGAGGCTAATTGGGCTATAGTTCCCATGGTCAGTGGTTGGGTCACTCATGTGGAGATGGATTATCAAAGACGTTCTGCAGGCTACAGAATTTTCACAAAGCTCCTACTTTATTAAACAATGGAAGCTAGAGGGAATTATAAGGCAGTGTAACTAGTCTCAATGTCCTTGTAAAATATTTGTGAATAATAGCTAAAACATCCCACAGGAGAGCAGCATTGGAAGTTGGCACAATTTCTTGAAGATAATTCCCTGAAGCTTTAGCTATCATGCAGCACCAAGTAGCAGCCCAGACAGATCAAATCAATCTCCCTGGCTCAGAGCAAGTGGCAGAGAATTGATATGGTGTACCACATGGATCAGGGGTGCATTTCCTCATGCAACAGGGGTGCATTTCTTTCTCTTGTCATAGGCAGCAGGGTTTTCCAACTAAAATCTGATTCAAAATTTGCAAAACAAGAGAATGTTAAGTGACCCATGACTCTCCCACCTTCCTGTAAGAGTACTATGCCTCACTCATATGCAGAGATATTCTTCTGTATTCTAACTGGTCCTTAGGGTTCAAAACAAGACAGCATTAAGAAGTGAAGAACTTAATAAATTTGTCATTTTTAGTCAGCTATGCCTCTTGAGCAAATCCCTTTCAGAAAAAAAAAATGCTTATCTACCTGGACTAACAAGCTCATCAAATGTTCTGTCTTGTATCCATGCAGTAGGAATCTGTTTAGGAAAATCAGCATGAAGGCACATACTTCCCTTTAAGATCATGCAGTCCACGTAGTGTTATTAACTGCAGTGTAGTCACTCACTTGTCATAACTATTGACAGAAAATAAAAGGAAACCAACCTCTGTCATCCCCCAGAAGAACTGAAAGTCATACATAGCCACAGTGCAACAAATGTACAATGATACATCACAGAAATGAAGCATACATACCTTGTTCCTGCGCATTGTCTACATGTCACTTGGATCTCAAAAGAGACCCATGAAAATGGAATATGTCTCAACTTAATTTACATAGTATACCAAAAAAAGGTTGGATTATTGTGGTAGCTACGGGATACAAAACTTAAGGTTTAGAGCAACCATAAAAGTAGTCAATACATGAACCATAGTCAGCTGTTCACTAACCCAAGATCGTCATCTGTGTATCTCCTTATCACCTTACTTGCATTCCTTTACTTTCTTGAATAATTGTCATATATGCTGGACCTCAGGTACTTGTTATTATCTGCACTCAAACAGAAAAAAAAAAACATTTCAGTAGTTAAAAGAGAGAATAACTGAAACATATTGTGTGAAACACAGAAATATCTTCTTAAAACTGGAGTCCAAGGAGAAATCTGTAATGAGCTCTACATCTTGACAAAGTGCTGTCGACATTTGGGAGTGTAACTAAAACACAGAAACATTACTTACATGGAAAGCTATGGCAGTGAGACCTGATAGACAACCTGATATCCCTATTTATTAAAAAAAGCATTCTGTGCTTGAAAATCAAAGTAGTCCAGAGGAAAATTAGACAACTGGCACCCCACCTAAGTGCCATGTTCAGTCATAGCCTCACCTCAGGCTTTGTGCCCACTGAATGGCGCACAGCGACGGTTATCACACTCCACAAAGGAGGAGCCACCATGGACCCCAGGAACTACTGCCCCATTAGCCTGATGAGCCTGGTCTGCAAGGCTATGGAATGTATCATCATAGAACTTATAAATAAAGACATTGGTACTCTGCAAACTCTAGACCCCACCCAGTTTGGGTTTGTAAAAGGCAGATCATGTCTCCTAAACCTGATAGACTTCTTTGAAGTGGTCACTAAAGCTGTAGATGAGGGTAAGGTGCTTCACACAACCTATCTAGATCTTGCCAAGTCTTTCATCACCATCCCCACTCTAATATTATAGATAAACTCACTAAACTAGGTATAAATCCCTGTCACAAGATGGGTTGTCAACTGGCTCACTGACAGAACCCACACTGTGATAGTAGCAGACTCCAAATCCAACTTCAGACCATTGACAAGTGGAGTACCACAGGGTTCAATCCTGGGTCCTCTCCTGTTTGGTATCTATTTCTCAGAAGTACAGGCTAACACAGAAGGTCTTTGGCTAATGAAGTTCGCAGATGACTGCAAACTAGGAGCCATAATCAAAACTCCTAACAATGTGGGCATCCTACAAAAGCGCCTCATTGAGACAGATACCTGGTGTCAAAGCCATGGTCACAAGTTCAGTGCCAAAAAGTGCATTGTCATCCCTTTTGGTAAAATCTCTGTACCCATGAACTACCACATAGGCTGTAGTCTACTTAACACCAAAAGTGTGATAAGAGACCTTGGGACACAGGTGGACAGAGGTCTCTACTTTGATAATCACATCTCCACAGTAGTCAGGAAATCCTTCTACATGGCACACCTTATCATAAAAGGTTTCTCATCCAGGAAAAAAGAGGTCATTGTTCCCCTCTACTCGTCACTCATTAGACCCATTATAGAGTACAATTCCCCTTTTGGTATGTACCTCACAAGACATCTAAAATAACTAGAAAGGCCACAGAAATACCTCACAAAGAGGATTACTGGCCTCAAACAGATGCCCTACGTAGACCGTCTCAAAAACCTCCAGCTTTACTCCATCGCATATTGCCTACTCAGAGGTGATCTCTACCTAACATACAAAGCTATGTCAAACCCAGAACTGTTGGACATGCTCCACTTAAAGAAATTCCAATCCCTCCAAGCTATATGCTCTAGGGACCTAAACCTTGTCACCACAATAAATAGAACATGCTGGAGGGATAGATTCCTGTCCCAGAGACTTCCCATACTCTGGAACTAACTACCTATCTATATCAAACAAAGCTCCTCATTAGCACTCTTCAAGAAAAATCTTGATGATTGGATGGGAGATAAGAAATTCACCCCGGGGATCACTTCTGTGGCTCTGCTGGACAGGGGCACAGGAAAATAATTTTTTTGGGTGGCAAAAGCCAGGGTACCTTTTTGGCTAGGCTTATATAGGCCCTACGGCCAATAGCCTAGTACCTACCTATGAACCTATGAACATGGGGAAGTATACATCCATATTTGAAGCAACATCTACAATGATGGATAAGTTACATTCTAGAAAGCTGTCTTATATACCATGTTGATTCTATATATAGAATGCTCCTTATTGTTATTCAAAGACCCATAACTTTTAGCACCAGAATTATGAAAAACAGCAAAACCACAGGAGAACTGCAAATGTTAACAAGCATTCTTCTTCCCTGACACCCCCCCCCCCCCCCCCCCCGTGGTGGCTGCACCCACACACTCCTCCTACATTTATAAGCTAACTCTCTCATCACAATGCCTTGGAGACAAAAGAATACTGTAAAAGAAAAAAGCTTGGACTTAGTATGTGTATCTACATTTTTTTCACATTTGGCATCGTTATTCTGTGACTCACGTTTATGTCAGAATTTAAAACTGTTATCTGCAGAGACACACATCCAAAACCAAAAAGGTGAATGCCAGAGCTAAGTATATTAAACAGTTTTGGCATGTGCACTTAATGTAGCCATGCCTATCAAAGAATTCAGTACTCTTTAGACATTGTTCCTGTAGTACATGGTAGTATCTATTTAAGAGATTGGTACTAAAACTAAAAGCCACTGTGTGTATCATGTCATTTCTTATTTCTCAGTTGATAGTCCAGTAAAGGCATAACAGACCCTGGTAATCACATTTACTGCATTTGTAAAATTTTAACCATCATTATGACCATTACAAATGTTGAAAGTCCTAGGCTGCTTCATGAGCATAAACTATAATGGTCAGAATAAATAAAACCTTAAATAAATTTCCTGAAAGGAACAGCCACAGTGATGTATATAGTTTATAGTCTATTTTAAGAAGTGACTTTGAGCCATAATTACTTGGCTATAAAGAAACTTTGTTGGGCTTTAAGAACATTCTTCTGGACTAGGGAAGAAACCCCCAATGTGTCTTTATTATGAAAACTAATAACTATAAAGAATTTAAAAATAGTCAGTGTTTGGAAAAGTCAATACACCCTCTTACATATCCCATGATTGCTGGTAATCATTCCTCCCCTCAATATGCAAATGCATTCATGTAGTTTAAGGAATTAGAACTCTTAGCTGCACCGACTGATTGGCTTTGACGTAAAGCGGCAGAACACTCATTAAATACTTCATGAATCTCTCACCTCCACCAGTCCAGAAAACATCCTACTCTATTCAGCAGTTTAATAAACATCTGGAACAAGCTGGCAGAAGAAAACAACCAGTCCACAGTAACTAGATTCAGCAGCAGTTTCAGTCCATTTTGACTGTACAGAGCTTGGCCAATCTCACCATGGCTGGTAAATGCCAAGAAAAGGAGGTATAAAACTGATTCTTGACCTTCTGAATGGCCACAGCAATGATAATATCTAATATTTGTTATGTCCTTGCCTTAAACAAATATTGTATGTTCTTCAATAGCAATTCACCTTGCACACAAGAAGAAGACAGCAACCCTTTGATCTCTGACCCCCCCATCCTCTCATCTCCAGTGATCAATCACAAAAGAGTACAGGTTATTGTTCTCAATCTACAAAAAGCACAACAAAAGACAGGTTCAACAGGCAGCAAAAGACAACACACAGTATTTTGGTCTAGCTTAATCCTGAAACCAGTACAACATAAAAGATATTTTTTCCATCGTAAGATACTCTTTCCCCTTACCTTTGTCTCAAACAAAAAAAAAACTGCAAATACATCGTTAAATATTCCAGTCTTCGTAAACCAATCCGAATTACTAATCCCTAGCAAAGGGAGGATGGCTACCCATCATGGAGAAAATGTTTTTTATTGACTTCCCCACCAGTTTATAATTCCAGACATTTACTACTAACCATCATTAGCAATCCCTTTCTTTCTCTGTCTCTCTCTGTCTTCACACAGGGCATAACACTCTTGAACCTACATGAAATATTGACTGCCTGTTCCTTGTCATCAACCACTCTGTGCCTACAAAACCTTTATGGCCCCCACATTATAGAACAGCATGCCAATAATTCCATATCAAATTATAACTGACCCTACCATGGAAGCTTTCAATACATACTTGACAGTTTTTTTACTGAGAAAGTTAACACCGTGGTTTAGTGACCTCATTATCCATCTCCACTACTGCTGATTAAAAAGTCTGCAGTAGAACTGTATAAAAGGAAATGTTTAATACTATGACTACAGTAGATCTATGGATAAGGGATAATGCTTAATAACATGGCTGCTATAGCACTATATAAGGGACAATGCCGATCTGTATAAGGGACAGCACTTAGTAACATGGCTGCAGCAGAACTGTATAAGGGAAAATGCTTAATAACATGGCTGCAGCAAAACTATGCAAGGTATAGGGCTTAATAACGTGAGTGCATGACCACACTTAATCTGACAAGGACTGTAATCTGCATACTATTTCTCTGTAGTATTTTACCTCTTATCTGTGTTACAGTTGCTCTACCTATTTTGTTATTTGCTTACTTCAGAATTCTCAGTCATGATTAAAAATAATTTAGTCCAGGTCACCCACCAATTATGAAATAAGAATTAAGCAAAATAAAGTATATATATATCTATATCTCTATATATCTGTATATGTATATCTACATATCTATATATGGATTCAATTTACAAGCTCAAAGTTTCAAAACATCAAACTGCAAATGGTAGAGACCATAAGATCAAAGTTTTGAAACTTAGAAATTGTAATAAAAAAAAAAAAATGATACATTTTTTTTGTTTTGCAGGGGGGCAAGCACCCCTTCACCCCCACACTCCCTGCAAAATAAATAAACAAACTCCGAGATTGCACTATATAGCAAGAAAAATGGTAAATTTCCCGTTCATCTCCATTCAAAATGTTAGAAGTTTGAAAACTTTGATCTTACACTCTAGATCATTTGCAGTTTGAAGTTTTGAACTTCAAGTTTGTGAAGGGAATCCCTCTAAATATATATATATATCTTAACACATAGAAAGTTGATAGTATTTCCATATTTGATCTTTTTCCTCCCTCAGCAAATATTAAGGCATAATTTTGACTTTTTGATTGCCTAAATAAATTTATGTTAGTCTACTCCTTTAATTATGTCCCACTCATCAGGTTGGACCAGGAGAAAGTCATGGTCAGCTGCCTGTCAGGTGCCAGAAGTCATCAGATCATGCATACACTCAGGTCTCTCAGCAACAAGTAGTATTATGACTCTGTCATAGTTCATGTTGGTGTGAACGATCTGAGAAGTACCTCACTGGACTATTTGAAGAGAGACATGGTTGAGTCTGAGTATGTGTCCCAGACAGGTATGTCCATAGCTTTGAGCAGCATACTATCCTTACCTAGAATGTTGCCGTAGTCTAAACAACAACTGTTTGATTTCAATAATTGACTTAGTTTTTGGTGTCATTCAAAGGGGATCTAGTTCCTGCCAGCCTGGGGAAGCCATGGTTGACAAACCTTGCTGCTTTGCCAGAGACGGTTTACACTTGGCATTTCTAGGCTTTCAGATGCTGGCAAAGGCTCTTGCCTCCCCCATAGTGCCTTTTTTTGATTTTAGGCAAAGTCTTGAAAACAACATTACAGATGTGAAATTTGCCAACCAGAACAAAATAAGGGTCAGGCTGCCACATGCTAGGAGCTTAAACCAAAAACTGCACTCCCTGGAAGCACTTCTATCACTAGAAGATGTAGATGTCTGTGCAGTCACAGAAACCTGGTTCAAGGCCTCGGAGAGTACCAGCCTTGCAAGGCTACAATGCCTTCCACACCTTTAGACTGCAAAATGAACATGTGAAAATCAAAGGAGGTGGTATTTTATATCTATGTTAGAGATAAATTCACTTCCCATCTAGTTAGACTGGACAGCTCCAAGTCCAGTTTATGGTGGGGAAGACCCACATTAAAGTCAAAGCCAGTTATACATTCCCTTCCATGGGTCACATCACCCACAAGCCTACTTGACCAAACTGGAGACAATCTAACTTTTACTGGGAAATCTGGTTGTGGGGGATTTCAATTATCTTGCCATCAAATGGGAAACCTGCGCTAGCCCCAACTCACTAGCACAAAACTTCCTTGACTTTTTTATTCAAATGCTCTGGAACAAATTGTTCATACCCCAACGAGAGGAACAAACATTCTAGATCTGGTCCTCACTAACATGTCAAACAGATGCACTGGTGCAACTGTTGGACTCTCATTAGTTAAGTGTGACCACAAAACACTCACCTTCAAGCTGGCACTTAACACCAGAACTCAGAAAGGGTGAAATCGGACTAAAAGACTTCACCAAAGGAAACTATACCCTCCTAGGTAAAGGTATAAAAGAATTCCAAGCCCCACCCCAAGCGGGAAGTGGTAACTATGCCGAAGCTTAAACTAAAGCCCTGTACAATTACTTGCATAAGTGTATAAACTCAGCTCTACCAGAAAGAATCAAAGCTAGAGTCCCAAGTAAAAACAAGCTGCCATGGTGGAAAACCAGCATCAACAAACTTTAGAATAAATGCAAACATTTGCTGTCCAAGAAAACAAAGGCAAGGCCCCAACAATGGAAAAGCACCCTCCTCAGCTTCAACAGGCAAATACGACAACTTATCAAACCCTGTAAGGGCTCCTTTGAGGGAATCTTAAAAAGTACAGCCAAGGATAACCGTAAGGCCTTTTACCACTATGTACGTAGCCTAAAAGGTATGATCCAAGCATGTGCAGAACTAGTGATCAATGGTATTACACACACTGACCCCATAGAGATAGCAAACCTGCTAGTGGATAAGTTTGGTGAATATTTCACTCCATTATCCCCTCCTAACTTATCACAACCCCCCCACCCCCACCCTACATTTTGGAAGAGCAGGTCCTCAAAGCATTGTCCAAGGCAAAAAATACAGCCTCTGTGGGACCAGATCAGACCCCAGGATGTCTTTTAAACAGGCTAAAACATGAACTAGCATCACCATAAAATACCCTTTCCAATCACAGCCTAAACAAAGGCTTTGTTCCTGAGGAACTGAGAACAGAAACAGTTATTTCACCCTACAAAGGGGGCCTAGCAACAGACTCATAAGCCTGACCAACCCCATCTGTAAGGCCATGGAACGGTTCCTTATGGACCTCATAAGTTAAGACTTAGACAACCTCCAAACCCTGGAATCTATCCATTTCGGTTTCATCAAGGGCAGATCCTACCTGTTAAATCTGATGGACATTTTTGAAAATATGACCAGGGCCATTGCTGAGGGAAAATCTGTGCTCACAGCATACCTCTACTTGGCAAAATGCTTTCGATACAATCCCACATTCAGGCATTACCAATAAACTTAGCAAACTGAATGTAAACCCCTTCATTGTAAGATGGGTTACCAACTGGCTCACAAACCAGACAGACACTATCAAAGTGGGTGACTCCACATCACCCAGCAGACCTGTTACCAGTGGGGTGCTGCAGGGGTCAGTGCTGGGTCCCCTACTGTTTGGTATATACTTCTCAGAAGTTCAGGTCAAGACTAGGTGCAATCATTGAATCCACAAATGATGTCAGTATACTCCAGGAGGGTCTCATGCAGACCAACAACTGGTGTATTAGTCATGGTCTCAAACTGAATGCAAAGAAATGCATCATCATTTCCTTCAGCACAAATAATCTCCCTAGACACTCTCAACTCAACAACAATGCCCTAAGTACCCACAAAGTGGTAAGGGATCTGGGTTCACAAGTAAAATGCAACCTTAACTTCAACTACCATGTGTCTACTGAAGTATGAAAGGCTTTCTATGTAGCACATTTAATTAATAAAGGCATCACCTTGAGAGCAAAAGAGGTTATAACCCCTCTGTACTCAGCACTAATCTGGCCTGTAATTGAGTATAATTCACCGTTCAGCATGTACCATACATAACACACCTGCAGCAACTGGAGAGACCTCAAATGTTTCTAACAAAGAAGATCAAGGGGTTTCAGCACATGACTCACACTGACCAACTAAAGTCCCTGTCACTATACTCTGTGTCATATAGACTTCATAGGGTAGACTTATGCCTGGCCTACAGAGTAATCCAAGAACCAAACCTAATGAACTTGCTGGATATCAATAAATAAAAAGGGACTAGGGCTACCCACTCCAGGGACCTAAATATGGCCTGCAACTTAAATAGGACATGCTAGAGGGACAGATTTATCTCTCAGCAACAGCCACATCTTTGGAACAAGTTACAAATTCATGTGAAACAGAGCACATTTATGACACTGTTCAAGAGGAACCTGGATGTGTGGATGGGCACCGAAAATTCTTACCAGGGATAGTGCCCACAACCCTCCAGGATATGGGCAATCATCAGTAAATTCAGTCTTTGGTATTGACTAGCATTTTCATGGTATTATATTGGGATGAAACAGCTAGGCTTAAAATGACCTCCGGGTTAATAGTGTAGTAATCTCCTATGATCCTATGATCCCATTTGAGGATCAAATGTAAAAAAAAAACCCTACTACACCACCCTTGTCTACCCTCATTATTTAAAACCACCATATTCTCTAAGTACCAATTAACTAATTAAATAAAAATTTCATAGGTAAGTACTGAGCCCTTGTGGGCCATTTTAAGCCTAGTCAATTGAGAATCAAACCCTGTGCCCTGTGTCTTTAAGGTAATATATCTAACACCTGTTCTCTTCTGACTTTTGCAGTGATCTATCAGCATCAAGGACCTCTATGTCTTTTCTAACTTCACCTTACTGTTTCTTAGAAATCACTAAAATAAAATGAATACTTTTTCCTTTTAATCCATAATACTGAGCTCCAGTTCAACAAAACAGCTAAAATACCTTTCTGTATAATATTTAAAGCAAAATTTTATAATCTCCGCTAAACTAGCCAATTGTCTACAGTGTGTAATAAAGTCTTGTCTGATTTTTAAAGTGAAACACGATATTACTATCTGTTGGATCATTCATATTTACTTTATTTATTATTGGGTTGTTACATATTTAAGGTAATATATCACTTACCTGTTCCACCATTTTTATAAAACTCTACACATATAGAATCCTTTCATGGAGCTTAACCTATGCTAACATCTTTTAATGTCCTCCTCACATGAAATAGCCACTTCATTTTTCTGTTTTCCTTATGCTCATTCAGTTTCCTTCCATAACTTGTCCCTTTTAATTGCTCCTCTGCAGTCGTTACTCATAGGTTCATAGATTAGTACTAGGCTAACTGTCCTTCTGGACCACTTTAAGCCTAGCTAGTTACCCGATGTGAGAATCAAACCCTGAACCTTTTGTTTGTAAGGTAAACACCTTAACCATTATACCATCCTCCCACCCTCCAGTGCTTACCACAAGACTTGCACCTTAAGCTTATGATTTCGTATTTTTCTTCACATTAACTGTAACCTTCAGGGAAGCATGTATGCGCTCAGGTTTATTTCCATTGTTATCATAGCACCATTCTTTCCTTTGTACAAATATACATTCAGGTATATTTACAGTGCTAGCAAATAGTCTTTCATTTTTGTGTCATTAATTTCATTTGATCCCACTGACACTTGCATATCCTTCCCAGTTTCCATCAACTTCCCATTTTTTCTACCAGTCATGGTACCATTAATGCTTTCTAAATCTTTCCTTCTATTTTACTAACTTTTTCTTGCATCTGTTTTCTTGAACATTGTCTCTTTCCATTATTACAGTATATTGACTGTATTATAACTTACTAATGTAAATTTTCTGCATGAAGCTGGTGACAATTTCCTTCCATCCACTTATATTTCTAAATATTGTGACTTAGACACTGAATAATAACAATGAAAAATGTTATTATAGTTTGGTTTTTGTTTATTTATGTGTACCTCTATCATTGTTTAAAATCCGATGTAATAAAGATGTCAAAAAAGATTCTCTTTCTGATAAATAAACATTAAAATCTACATCCTCATGAACAATTAACGTCTTGTCATTTTATCACCCAATGCTATGTAATTGCTCTTGATTTAAATGAATGTAGTTTGTTTGCCCTTCCTTTCACTTCCAGTCATTTCATATTCACTATTCTTCATCCTTTCATCATTGCCCATATATTTCCAATTGCCATCTTTGCCTTGTTTATAAAGATTCTTATCCCTCATAGCACTATCTTATTAGTAGTCAAGGAAGGCATAATTTCAATATTAATCAGCACATTTATTTATTTTCCTTTGATAACTGGGATGGTGCACTGATCTAGAAGGACCATTTTCAGGCACAGCCCAAGTGAATAGGATCACATAAGAAATGAACAAAGCTTATTTACAGGTACAAGGATATATTTTCAAAGTGTGTGTGTGTCTATATGTATATACATATGTATGTCTATGTATACATCTACAGACAGATAGATTTAGAGAAGTAAGAATATACTGCAACATTTAGTTCATTCGCAGGCACAGCCTGAGTGAATAGGATCACATATGAAATGAACAAAACATATTTACAGGTACAAGGATATCATAAGAAACATATACATCTATCTATATCTATATATCTATATCTATATATATATATATATATATATTTATATATATATATATGTATATATATATATATATATATATATATATATATATATATATATATATATATATATATATATATATATATATATATATATATATATATATAAATATATACACACACACACATATATATATATATATATATATATATATATAAAAATATATACATATATATATATATTTGTATATGTATGGATCTACTTTCATTCATCGAATGTACTTTTACCCGAACCACTAAAATGTAAGATTATATCAACAAATCCTTATATCAAAGGAATGAATCACCAATATTTTTCTCAAGGAAACAAACAACTTGGCCACCAGGACAAAACAAAAAAAAAATGGACACAAATTAAACATGTTAAAGTGGGGAGCTTCACCCCTCACTCCACCCTAACTAAATATGCCAACTCCGAGATCGCACTACACTTTGGAAAAGAGCAAAGTTCACCCTGGTGGCCAAGCAGTTCATTTCCCTGAGAAAAATGTTGATGAGTTGCTGCTTCGATATCATATGGATTCATTGAAATTGTCTCATTTTTTAGTGGTTTGGGTAAGTGTAAATTTGATGAATGAAAGTAGGCACACACACATATATATATATATATATATATATATATATATATATATATATATATATATATATATATACATGGATATATGGTTACACTTTATAATCTCAAAATACTGAAATTACGAATTTCAGTATCTCGAGACTATAAAGTGGAATTTTTAAAATAGTGAAAGCGCATAATCGCGAATTGGACTATCTCAAATTCGCGGTTATGCCTTTACTCTTCTTTACATCTGGTGTTTTCTGTGGATGGTTTATGGTGTTGTGTTTGGATGTAGGTGCAATGTAAGGTAAGTAAGTGTTTTGTAAGGGTTTTAGGTGGGGGTTTGAATGTATGTGAGTGTGTTTGTAAGTTTTATGTGTGGGTTAGAGTAGGTAGGTGAAATTATGAGTGCGTAAGTGTTGTATGTGTTGGTGTTTGTATATGTGTGATGTGTGTACCTGTGTGCAAGGGACTGTGGAATGTCTGGGTGTGAGTTTGTTGTCTTTTCCTTTTTGTGTGATCTCGGAGTTAGTATATATAAGTAGCAGGGTTTAAGGGGGGCTTGCCCCTTGGTTATGTATTGTAGGTTTGTTTGTTTGTGTCTTGTTTGTTGTGGTGTGAGTAATATGATGTGTCTGTTGTGTAGAGTATGGTGTGTTTATGTGTGTGATTTTGTGTTCCACGGTTTTGGGGATTTGAGACGTTCGACTTTATGGTCTCGAAATACTGAAATTCGAGATTTCAGTATTTCAAGATTATCAAGTGAATCCATTTATATATATATATATATATATATATATATATATATATATATATATATATATATATATATATATATATACATACACATAGATATACATAGATATATAGACATATGGATCCCTTTGAGTCGATCGAACGTTTACAAGTTTGAACCATATATGGCCGAGACCATATGTACGAACTTGTAAAAGTTCGATCGGAATGAATGGAGATCTCCATACCAAGCAGACAGGGAATAATTCCCATTTCTGCAATGTAATGCGATCTTGGAGTTGGTATATTTAAGTAAGGAGGTGTGGGGGGTGCAGGGGGGCGTAACTATAGACATTTAGTTTTGTGTTTTTTTGTTTTATGTGTTTTTATTTCAGCGTTAGAACTTTTACGAGTTCAAACATATGGTCTCGGCCATATGTGGTTTGAACTTGTAAAAGTTCGATCTACTGAAGTAGATCCATAGATATATAGATATATAGTATATATGTATGTATAGACAGATGTAAGATTATGCTACAACATTTAGTTCCGGATGCTGTTAATGTCAAAACATGGATGGAAAATGGAATTATGCTTAGTAGAGCTTTATGGATAACATGTAGCCATAATGACTGAGATGGCTTATGCTACAGGGATAGCAGCATATCATTATATAGAGAGGTATAAAGACATTAGAAGAGGCAAGTGAGAATAGTTGCAAGAAAGGAATACCATGGGAAGAAGACAGAGGCAATGTGTGAGAGGCATGCAGAGGGGAGAGGATTAGAAAGGAGAAGTGTGAGAGAGATGCAAAGAGAAAAGGGACATAGGATGAATGAGAGGCTGTAAGTTAAGGGAATGACAAGATGAGATAAGGAAGGATAAAATAGTGATAAAGGGGTGTGTAAAAGAGCTGCAGGGTTCATGTAAAATGGCTTGAATGAGTGCATCTGAATTTTGCTTGGGTGAAGTGGTATTTCTTGAGCTATTGTCTGACGTCAGAGTAGTTTTGGGCATTTCAGATCGAGAGAGGAGTAAAGTCCCATAGTTTAGGTGCTAGGGTGGAAAATACATGGTAAGTGCACTAGAGCGTACTTTTTGGAGTTAATAGGGTGGGTTGAGATTGAGTGATATCCCTGAGATTATATGGGGGGGGGTCAAAATCTTATGACTGAAATGGGATGATATCTCAGGAGAAAGGGCTTTGTAAATCAGTGACCCTAGTAGGAGGTTGGCTGTCAAATGTACAGGGAGCCATTTAGCTTGGCGAGAGTTAGGCAGTGGTGTTCATTATTGAGAGAGTTAGTAATGAATGGCAGATTTCATTAGAGATGGTTTGTAGGTTGGCTGCATTTTTCTTTAATACTCTGTGGAAAATAAGAATTATTTTCATGTCCTTATAATTCATCTTCTCAGCTATAACTGCAAGTCTTAACTGAGCTGATGTAATACTCCAGTTATAATGTTTTTTATTTAAATGCTACGCCTACCCCTGCCTACTGTCATCATCATCATCATCATCATCATCATTATCATCTCCATCATCATCCTCATCATCACCACCACCACCATCATCATCATCATCATCATTATTATTATCATCTCCATCATCATCCTCATCATCACCATCATCATCATCATCAACATCAACCATCTTTCCATATTTTGTCTGCATAGGGTGAGGGTGTCATGTAAACTGTCATCAACTTTCTCACTTCAGAGCCACTCTCCTGCCAGAGGCACTCATGTCTCACTGTGCAGGACTTCTCTCACACAGTTCAACCATGTCTAAGCTAGATGTCCTTGTTTCCTCCTGCCTTCTTCCTGTTTTTGCCAAATCTTCAACAAATCATCTTCTGTTTTCCTACTCATGTCCCTGAGCTACTATAATCTGTCTCCTTTGACCTCTTCTACAGTAGGAGGTACTTAGGCTTCTACTCTGATGTCATCATGTCTTCATATGACCCATCCTACCACCTGCCACAGACGCTTTGTCTGCATTACCTATAGCTTTCTGACCTGTACTACCTAACTGTCAAGATTTCTCTACCACACAGAAGTTCATAAGCAGCCACAGCTTAACTCCACCCATCCATCCATCTAACCATCCATCTATCCGGTAAAGTATCCATTCTTAAAGCACTTGTCCTGGAGAAGAGCATGTTTTATGAACCAGACCAGGATACACAACACTTCTCAATCATCAACAACAGTCACCAGCTTATGTGGGATGCCCAAGATTTAGAAATATAATCTATCCAGTGTGCTCAGGATCTACCATAGAGTCTTTTCCAGTGTGCTCTGCCTGGTATATACCCTCAGAAGGCACTCAAGGGCATCCTCACAAGGTGCCTCAAGTGCCACAACTGACTCCATTCAATCCAGGGGAACAATGTCTATATACTGAGATTCTCTTGAATAACCAAGTGCTTCAAACTTTTACTCAGCAAGTCCTCCTGCACTATGAAGGATTTGAAGGATTCTCATTACTGCTATTTGCATCCATGGTCACATCCTTTAATTACAAAAAAAAAAAAAAAACAATAAACACTGATAGGTTCATAGGTGGGTACTAGGCTATCTGCCCGAAGGCATATATAAGCCTAGCCAGAATGTGTTGGCTTTCGCCACCCCCTTAGATTAGTTCCCTGTGCCTCTGTCCAGCAGAGCCACTGAAGTGATCCCCGAGGTAAACTTTCTGTTTCCCATCCACTCGTCAAGGTTTCTTTTGAAGAGTGTTAGCAAGGAGCTCTGCCTAATGGAGATTGGGATTTTGTTCCAAAGCAGGGGAAGTCTCTGGGACAGGAATCTATCCCTCCTGCACATCCTATTTATTGTTGTGGTGAGGTTTAGATCCCTAGACCGTGTGGCTCGTGGGGATAAGTTTTTTTTAGCTGGAGCATGTCCATCAATTTTGGGTTGGACATGGCTTTGTATGTCAGGCAGAAATCACCTCTGAGTAGGCGGTATGCAACCGAGTACAACTGGAGTTTCTTCAGTCGAGATGCATAGGGTATCTGTTTGAGGCCAGTGATCCTCTTGGTGAGGTACTTCTGTGGTCTTTTCAGCTGTTGCAGGTGTCTTGTAAGATACATCCCAAATGGGGCGTTGTACTCTATGATGGGTCTGATGAGTGATGAGTAGAGGGGCACAATGACCTCTTTTGATCTGGATGCAAATCATTTTGTGATTAGGTAGGCCACGTAGATGGATTTTCTAACCACTTTGGCAATGTGATTATCAAAGATGAGATTACTATCTACTTGGGTCCTCAGACCCCTTATTACAGCTTCTGTACTTAGGGCACTACCACCTATGTGGTAGTTTGTGGGTACTTTGTTTTTTCCAAAGGGGATGACTATGCACTTTTTGGCATTTAGCTTGAGGCCATGATTTTGACACCAGGTATCCGTCTCAGTGAGACCCTTTTGGAGGATGTCTGTGTCAGCCAGAGAGTCAATTATAGCCCGTAGTTTGCAGTCGTCTGTGAACGTGGTCAGCCATAGTCCTCCTGTGCTTGCCTGTACCTCTGAGAAGTATATGCCAAACAGGAGGGGTCCTAGGACTGAGCCCTGAGGAACGCCACTTGTAACCAGTTTAGAGTCGGACCTAGCCCCTGCAACTCTCACCATGTGGGTTCTGTCCGTGAGCCAGTTGACAACCCATCTTGTGACGTAGGGGTTTATGTTCAGGCTGGTGAGCTTGTCTATAATACCAGAATGGGAACGGTGTTGAAGACCTTAGCAAGGTCTAAGTAGGCTGTGTGTACCACCTTTCCCTCATCTATAGCCTTGGGACTGTCTCAAAGAAGTCCACCAGGTTTAGGAGGCATGATTTGCCCTTAACAAAGCCAAACTGGGTAGGGTCCAGTGTTTGGTGGTTCCCAATGTCTCTGTTAATGAGTTCCATGATGATGCGCTCCATAGCCTTGCAGACCAAGCTAGTCAGGCTTATAGGGCGATAGTTCCCGGGGTCTGTTGTGGCTCCACCTTTGTGGAGTGGAATAACCGTTGCTGTGCACCACTCTATGGGTATGTAGCCTGTGGAGAGGCTGAGTTTGAACAGTGTGTTTAGGTGAGGAGTTAGTTCATCTTTGAGCTCGTGTAGGATGCAGCCTAGGACACCATCCGGTCCCACTGATGCTGTGTTTTTGGCTTTGGAGAGGGCTGTTTTAACCTGAGTGTCTGTGATTTCAGGGACTCTACATTCTTCTGGTATGGTTATGGGCCCTTTTGAGGGTGTGAGGGGGGTGAAGTTTGCACTGAACCTGTCTGCCAGGATGTTGGGGATATCAGTCGGTTCAGTGTATTTAGTGCCATTCTGCACTAACTCTGAGCAGATCTGAGCATTGCCACTTATATTCTTGACATAGCTAATGAATGCCTTGTGGTTATCTTTGGTGTCCTTAGCAATTTTTCTTTCAAAGCACGCCTTGGATGATTTTATGAGGGATCGTATTTTCTTGCTGATACTGATCAGGGATGTGTTCCCTTCTTGGGATTTTACTCTTTTCTGTACTAGTTTCCTCCTTCAATTGTATAGCTTGTTTATGGCAGGAGTCCATCAGACTGGTTTCCTTTTCTTGCAGGAGTGAGTCTTGGTTTTGCTTGGGATGGCACGATCCCTGCATTCTTGTAGCTGCCCGTAGAATGTATTAGTAATGGATTTTGCAGCTTGGACAGTGTTATCCTTCAGCATGGGGGCTTTGAAACTTTCCACCTCGGTCTTGAGCAATGTGAAGTTTGCTTTTGAAAAGTTTTTCATGGGGGTTTCCTTATCTGGGGGTGGGGCGGAATATGGATATCCAAAGTGATTTATTTATGGTCAGATCTAACCAGCGAGGGGTTGACCTCTGGTGTGGAACACCGGTCGTCCATGTTTGTGATGACCAGGTCCAATATGTTGTCACTTCTGGTGGGAGTGTTGACCAGTTGATCCAGGGCATTTGAGTTTACAAATTCTAGGAAATGTTGGGCAAGGGAGTTAGCACTTGAGTAGTTCTCCCAGTTAATGTTTGGGTAATTGAAATCACCCAATATTAGGGTGTTTGGTAGGACCTTTATGTTTCTCAGTGTTTCCAGAAATGTGGAATGAGGGTCCTGGGACATGGTGGGTAATCTGTAGCAAACTACAATTTGAATTGCAGTTTTGCCCATTGTTAGTTGCACATGGATGATCTCTAAATCATCGTGCTGTGCCACTAACCTGGAGGTGTGGGTATCCTTGATGAATATGGATACGCCCCCGCCTTTTGTATTTCAGTTTGGGTTCTGTGGCCGAAATGTATGGCATGAGTTGTAGTCTGGTAGTGCTGCAGTGCTGTCTGGAGCCTTAAACCAGGTTTCTGTTACTGCACATATATCAATTTTCTCCATACTGAGGAGTGCCTCGAGTGCATGCATTTTGAGGTTTATACCTCTGGCATTGAGTAGCATTACCCTCGGTTTTTTGTTACTTGTGCTATTTATGGCACTGGGTTTGTCTTTTCAGCTTTGCCTAAAAAAGGCACTATGGGGGTGGCAAGAGCCTAGGCCAGTATTCAAAAGCCTAAGGGTGACAGGTGAAGCCGTCTCTAGCGAAGCAGCATGGATTGTCGAGCATGTCATCCCAGGTGGACAGACACTGGATCCCCTTTGAATGACACAAGAAACTTAGCCAATTGTTGAAATCGAGAATTTTTTCTTTAAACCTTGGTATAATTCTTGGTGAGGGCAGGATGCTACTCAGGATCAGGGTCATACTGGCCTGGGCTACGTGATCAGAGAGCTCTTCCATGTCTCTTTTCATGTAGTCCTGTAGGGAGGTACGGCTTAGGTCATTCACACCAACATGGACAAAAGTCATATTTGTATTTGTATTTGTTCTGGAGTGACCTGAGTGCTTGTGTTATGTGGCGGATCCTGGAACCTGACAGGCAGCTAACAGTAACCTTCTCCTTACTCAGCCTAGTGAGTGGGACGTCAGTGTGCCTGACAATAGAGTCACCTATTACTAGTATGTTGGGTATGTTATTTTGCCTTAATGGCTGTGATTGCTTTGCACACTGGTTTTTGTGAAGTATGTGTTTCATGGTTTGTATTGGGGGGTGGAGGTTGCTTGGATGTTTGCTTTGGAGGTCTCTGTTGGTTTTGCAGATTTTTATTTAGAGCCTCTGAGTATGTTTTCATGTATTTATGTGTGTTTTTTGCCAGTGCTGGTTTAATGGGTCTATGTAAGACTGGTGGTGTGATGCAAGTATTTCCCTTCTCCTCTTGACTGTCTGATCCAGTCTTGGGTTGAGAGAGCTTAGCCTCTAGTTTGGCTGTATAACTGCATCTCTCGCATGTATTAGTGTTTGGTGGCAGGAGGACGGGGTTGTCTGTTTACATGAGGCCGTTGTAACGTTGCCTCAAAATGCCCAGATTCACCAGTTGGACTGGAGAGTACACCTGAAACTGCCCTTTGGACATGCCTGGATAGGTACAGTGAACTATTTTACTGGATGGCTGGTAAGGTCGAATAGAGAGCCTTGTCCTTCTGTACAGTACAGGAGGGTCTAGTGCTAGGGTTGATAACTTCTTGCTATAAGTTTTGAGCAAGTGCCGGGCTGAGAAATGAATGGCTTGAGTGCTTAAGTTGAAAGTTTGTCTAGTTCCAAGGGAAAAATTGAAGAGGAGACTTTGTGGAGCTGGGAGTACTTTTACCCTAGCTAACCAGCGCTGCCCGGCATGCAAAACTGGGCAAATACAGTATTTATAGCAGGGAAATGAAAGAGATAGAAATTAGCCCAAAATGGCCAATAAACTACTAATTTCTGGGATGAAACCCCTCCTCCAAGGACAGATAGGCTGTTGAAAGCTCCCCTCTATCATAGGTGAACTGAGAATCGTCCTTCTATCCAAGTAAGGTATGGGCAAACACAAAGTTTTGTAACACAACCCTGAATTCAGCACTAACCTGAAAACTGGACTATACTAGTTTATAGTGGAAAACAAGTATATATATATATATATATATATATATATATATATATATATATATATATATATATTTATATATATTTTTTTTTTCAAGAAAATAAAGCAGATACACTCAAAAAACAGTTTAAAAGCACAGAAAAGGATACGTATTGTTATATATCGCAGGTCAGAGTTGTAGTCAATGCCCCCAGTAATAAAGTAGGAAGAAACACAAATACAGTAAAAGCAGATGAATAAAGTGCAATTTTATTTATTTATACATATATATATATATATATATATATATATATATATATATATATATATATATATATATATATATATATATATATATATATATATATATATATAAACAATAGAAAACGAGCAAACTGATTTAAACAAGTTACCCAATTAACCAGAAAAAAGCTCAAAAACTGAGCCCTGTTCCAGCAGTCTTCAATCAGAAAAGTTTTAACTGCACACCCCTGCTTACTCGAGTGCAGGGGAACCTTCTCCAAAAAAAGATGGCCTGGGTCAGTGCTCAAGTTATACAAACAAAACTAGATTCAGCAGGCTTGAATCTGGTCTATGCTACAGGAACAAGGTGCACTAATTTCAGAAAGAAACAGTTCAAATAAGCAGTCACAATAAGCATGTGACTAGAAATTCCCAGCTCAGAAGGGCAGAATCCAGCCTCTCATCCCACAACAGTGCAGACCACAAACCTTCTTAATGTAGAATAACTGGCCTGAAGCCCAAGAGCTTAAGCCAGAACTAATACACTTTTAGAATAGCAGACACTGGGCCTTCAATCAGCAATTCCCAGCTTAGAAGGATGTAAGCTACCTGTCCTGCCACAACAGTGCTGACCACAAACCTTCTTAATGTAAAACAGCCTGTATGAAGTTCAAGTGCTTAAACCAAAAGACTTAGAATAACAGTTACAATTTAATTAGGCTACGGGCAAGCAGTAATAAATGCAGCAGAATAAATAAAATTGAGTACTTTTAAGAAAAGCAGGAGGAAACACAAATACAGTAAAAGCAAATGAATAAAGTGCAAAAATTTTTTTTTAAGTGCAAGAAGAGAGGAATGAAGAACCTAAGTGGGCTGGCCTTGTCAAATCTTCTCTCTGTATTAAGTAGAGTGAACACTAGCCTCAGAATATGATCTAACTGTACTCGGTTAAGTGAGCAAATGAGATGGACCCAGGAGTGTTTTAATACAGACTTACAGGAGGGGGGACAATTCCAGAGCCACCAACGCTAACTAACTGCAGAGAGACATACAGCACACTGTTCAGAAACACACAATTAGGAAACAGAAAAAATGAAAATACAGTACTTTTAAAACTGCAAGTTTGTACTTAACAGAAGACTAAAACTCACTATGCAAGTTTCGCTTAGCTTCAGTTTGTAATGCAGATGTTTGTAGCCAAGCATGTCACTCAGGAGTTGAGAATAAAATGATTTCTCAAACTTTGTGGCTAGCACTTAAAGGACAGAGGAATCCCTCTAGGCTATTAAATATCAGATAACAAAGAAGTGATAACACCACCCCCTCTTATAGCAAAATAACTGCAGAGAGACACACAGCACGCTGTTCAGAAACACACAATTAGGAAACAGAAAAAAATTAAAATACAGTACCTTTAAAAATGCAAGTTTGTACTTAACAGAAGACTAAAATTCACTACTGCATGTTTCACTTAGCTTCAGTTTGTAATGCAGATGTTTGTAGCCCATAGCTCTCAACCCTCAATCTCCAAAATGAGGAACACTTGCCCTCATAATGTGGAACAAATAAGCAAATGTGGAACACAAACTAACAGCTTACTAACAACTTCAACTAGGAAGGTCATAGGATGGTTAAAATATGCTGGTTTTACTTATAAAAAAGTTTTTCCGATAAATTAATATGATTCTTTTCTATTTACCATGGATATCAGTTAAAAAATTCTGAATGTGTGACAGACCCTTTCAATGTGGAACTTCGAGGAACATGAACTTTTTAAGACTCCAAATGAGGTATGTTCCTCATAATGAGGTACACTTGAGAGGTGTGTTATAGCCAAGCAAGTCTCTCAGGAGTTGAGCATAAAATGATGATAGGCTTGGAGAAAAAAAAAACACTTTCATCCATAAATTACATCAGAACAAAATTCCAGTCTATGACATTTTAATACTGTTACTGAGAGAGCATGTGATTATTAAAACAACTAGTAAAATTCATTTTGCTCTTACTTGATAGTATATCATTCAAACCTGGATGATTCAGTTACTTCTCTGGTTCCCTCTTCTCTAATAGTGAATTCACATCTCTTCCACTTATTGTTAATTACAAATCATCTAAAATAAAACAAAAACATTCTGAAACATAAACAAAAGTTTGGATAAGGTGGTGTCTCTCTCTTTACTTTTTATTTCATTTTAGTATTCATACATTCTTTAAGTGTCGCCTCACAGTAAGACGCTGTCTGGTTCGATTCTCAGCTAGAGCGTCTTCTGTGTGGAGACATGCGTGAATGGGCGTACCTTTGTTGAAGGTTGTGCATCAGGTCTGGTAACTCGGCACGTAAAAATCAACTACCAGTCATTAGCGGACCGGAGTTCTGCTGTGGTGATCCCTAACTGGGAAAAGCCGAAAGACTCAACAACATTCATACTTTCTTTAAGTCATCTTCCTAAAAGTTTAACTATATAGAAATCTTCACATCACAAACTATCACATAGAGAACACACTTCAAATTGAAGTTGTAGTGCTTGTTTTTCTTTTTCGTTTTGCCTTCAGTAACCCTATTAAAACCATTGATGGTAATGCAAGTACCACTGTTAATGTGCCTGCACTGAAGACACCTTTCACAAGCAAAAGTGCCTTTTATTTTGCTTAATGCACTTCTTGCTGATCACTTTTAAGACTGATTAAGTGCTTTTGAAATAGTGTTATTTTATATACAAACACTGTTTTTGGTCCTACAGCTTTGAAGAAATCCAAATTTCCTTATCAAATATTTCAAATTTTTTAAATTACATTTTTAATGCTAAATGATTTACACTGCAACATAAAGCCATTACAGTGTTCCATTCTTTTCTATGATATTTTAGATTTTTTTCTTACCTGGTCAAAATTCTGATGTATTTTATATCTGAGGTACCCTTTAACTAAAAGAATTGCTTGCAAAGTTAACAGTTCACTTTCAAAATCTCTATGTGTAATAATTTTCATAGTTTGACTGCATGACTTATTGATAATGATCAAGTTATCAGAGGTGGGAATGGAATTAAATTATATGCTGGAGTAGACAGTTCTTTAAATATCATGGTAAAGAAAGAAGGCAGTTGTTTCAGAAACATAAATGTATGAGTACCATGGAAGTCTTTAAAGAAACGTATAAGGCATTGTTAGAAGCTGCAAGATAATGATGGAGAAATGGAAATACATAGGGTAAATTCAAACCTATAAACATGTCTGTCTTAACAGTTTTTATTATTCCCTCAGTTTGGATTTTTTCTGTGATTTATTTTTGATATGGTTACCAGTGATCACGTCCAGCCCATACAACACTAAATCTTTTTTATTAGGTTTATACCAATTTTTCTTAACTGTCTATCTTTACCTACCTCCCAGTTGTGCAAGTATCTGCATATTTTATGCAAACATTATAGCAACTGGTGTAAGCCAGCCAATATGGGCACTCCTAAATGTATTCCTCCAGTGGTGCATCAGTCCCAATACAACTTCCCAGGTGAAACATCAGAATTCTTATCTCCATATGGTATCCAGGGTCCCACATATCTATCAATGGCAAGTAACTGGGAGCAGTTTTCTAGTGATCGCTCTAAGGGCACTTTTCTATGAAAGTGAGGTCAATCCACAACATAAAATAGTATCTGTGGATTTGTTTCTCTGCCTTTTCGTTTTTGAAGTCAATCCACAACACGTCTGGGATTATATCTGACCTGTTGCAGGATGATAACTTTGCTTTCATCACCGAGATATCGCACAATGATAACGTAGATCCATATCTAGCTGCAGCTCTTCCAGCTGGGGGCTCCTTCATATGGTGCCTTAGAAAGGGTAGGATTGGGTGGTATTGCTCTCTGCAGTAGCCCTGGGCTTTTCTTGACACAGGTTGCCTCTATGGAGACCAGTTCTGTATGATTTTACTTTGTTGCAGGAGTAAACTATGATTTTCTGTTTGATTGCTATCTGTTATTTTGTGTAAGGATATTCCTACCAGAGCTCACCGACGTCCTTGTTAACTCAGTTTTGGATCAACAGCACTTTAATATCTTTGTTGATGGTGAGTTGATGACTCTCACCTAAGAATTCAATTGTATTATGAAAGGCTTTGGATTTCCTCATGTTATTTTCTTTGCAATTCATAGATTAGTTCAGTTTAGACTTCATCTTCCTATTGGACATGAAAATGCTGGACCTGTTGGTAGAACTAAACTCTTGTCTGACCTTTTTTTGTGTCCATGAAACTCCCATACTATCATCTCCCTCAGTCTTGAACTGAAGGTAATTCATCCTACGAATCATATCATCCTTGACATCTTTGCTTCTGTACTCCCTTAGGTCCTTCCAGAGGAAGGTACTGGTTACTTGATGCCATTGTCAATGACTATAATAGGTCACTGTCCTCAGCACATGATTTTCACACCAAAAGTTATGATCACCTCATCTCTGTTAGGAGGCAAGAGCCTGATCTTGCCAGGGACTTTACCTCTTATGACGAGAAGGGTATAGGTTGGAATATCAGTGGCACTGTGTGGGTCTGTGGATTGACACATTTGACCTGGATGAGCACTACACTACATACCAGGTGAGATCACTCATAAGAAGGTTGATCTTTGTTCAGCAGTGGCTAACTGACCAGCTGTTCTCTTTAGTGTGGTGGACAGGTTGTGCAGCTCAGCCTGTCTGATCAAAGAGCCTAATCTGCTTCAAAACATGCTTGTTGCTCAGCTTTATACTGACAAGGTAGTTACTATTATTTCTTCATTCCCATCTTTCTGGCTGATATATGACATTACCGATTATGACATGCCTTCAACTGTTATCTCAGGAATGAGGCCAATGACTTCTAGGCTGGACCATTGCTTATCTCTGTTGGCATTAGCCAGTCTGTTTTTTTTTGTGCTCCCCAAGACATCTGATAGCTCCTCTGCCTTTACCCATCTGCCCCATTTGTTCCTGTCAATTGGAAGCTGAGCATTCCTGAGCTAAGTGAGAGCCCTATGACCCATTCATTCCTATCTAGGAATCCCATCAGCTCTCCATTCCCTGGTGAAAGTTGACAGTTGTGACCAGGGTCAGTTTGCTGATTGTAGAGGGTGGCCTACCCTGTTCACATAGGTGCACCCTGACCCCTCAATGGCTCCTCTCATTCTGGAATCACTCCCTCCTGACAGGAAGCATATTTACCCCTTAGCTATGTAGTATAAATGCCTAATGGTACTGTGAGCTCAAATGGCTCAGATCTCAACTGAACAACTACTGAATGCTCCTACTAGGTGTCATCCATGTGGTGAGCCAGAGTGGGTTAACCAGCAGTGGCCGCTCACTCCTATCTTCCTTGTCCAGCTATTTCAGGATCCTGAACTGCTAATCAAACTTGGGTCACATGCAGTGTAGTGAAGGCTTTATCCTTCAATGTCACAGAGCTGATCTGGTGTTGGCCAGTCTTCATGTTCTTGGTCCAGTACTTTTTCAGGTTTTGGTTTCCTCTCTGAGGTCTGGGACTATTAGACTTGAAAAGATCACTGTCACCCCTATCCTCAAGAAATCCTCTTTGGAGTCTAATACCCTTGATAAGTACCATCCTATCTCTAACTTTCTTCTGTTGGAAAAGGTTTAAGTTTTAAAGCATACAGTCCATGGGCTCATGGATCCTTTTCAGACTGGGTGTTTCACACACCATAGTACTGACACTGCTTTTATTTGAGTAGTCAGTGATCTACTAAAAGCTCAAGACCAGCTGTACTATTCAGTAGTAATTTTCCTGGGTCTTTCTATTGAATTTTAATACCATTGAACATAAAATTCTGATGGAATCTCCTATACAATGTTAGAGTGGTTTACTCCTTACGTTTCTGGCTATCCTCAGAAGGTTTGTTTTGGAAATAACAACTATTCCTACTACCAGTTAAGTGAGGAGTATCACAGTTCATGACTTTAGGCCCACCTTTGTTCAAGGTGTATATGCTACCTTTGAAAGATGCTATTAGGGAGAAGGGTGTAGCATACTATTGCTATGCACGTGACACCAGACTTTACTTCTCCTTTCCACAGAAAGAAGTGGCAAGTCCACTTTCTCCTGCTGATGACCTTGAGGCCATCCTTTCCTGGTTTATTCATAATAGGTTGAAACATGTTACCTCCAGTAGTGAGGACATGGCATTCATGATACCTTGAGAAAGTCTTTGACTGCCTGTCTTCCCAACTTTATCTCATATAATGGAAATACACTTGAGTTTGTAGATAACATGCATAACCTAGGTATGATCCCTGACTGTCAGCTGACATGTCTGGACCAAGTTTCTGCCACTGTGAAATCTTGTAAACAGTATTATTTATTTATTTATTTCCAGTTTGATTACCGGGGAAGTCCACTGGGCCCTGAGACCCATTTTCAGTGGAGGCCCGGGGAGAAAAGCTCCAGATGTACAAATATAAAATACAGAAATATAAAATATGAATGATACATTGAGGTAATCAGTTTGTACAATAGAAACATTCATTATTGCAACAAAGTCGAATACTACTTCACTAAGGTTATTCCAAAAGGTTATACAATCATAAGCTGTTCTTATGGGGTAATTTAAGACAAAGCATTATTTGAGCACATGAGCACATTCTTAGAAGGTTATACATTTGTAAAGGAATTCTTATAGAGTAGTTTGAGAAAATGCAATTATATAAGCACATAGAGAAGAGAGTTAAGAAATCTATTTACAATATTTACATGAAACAGAATGAAGATAAGTCTTTGGGACATTTTGAGTGCAATGGAGCACTCCATGTGGTATGAATATGTACTTGGATAGTTTTTAGTTGAGGTGGACTAAAGGGCAGCCTCACCTTTTTGCACTCTAGTTAGGATATTTATGAGTTTTTGAATAGTTTTAGGTAGGGTGAAAGCAGGTGCATTTCCACTTAGTGGACAGATGTTTGAAAAGCAGAGTTTTGAAATTTTCAGTGCTTGATATAGTTCTTAGAGAGGAAGGGAGAGAGTTCCAAGCCTTACCGATAGTGAAGTAGAGGAGAAGCTGGCCAGCAGGACTTTTAGGTTTGTAGATATCAATCAGATTTTGATGTTCAGATCTGAGAGATCTCTTAGGGGTGTAGGGAGGAAGGATATTAGCTAGAGCAGGACAGTTAGATGGCTGAAATATAAGTTTGTGTGCTGTTGTGAGCTGCAGATAGGTTAGGTAGTTTGGTAGTTCTAGCCAATTTAGGGATTGAAGGAAAGGCAATGGTGGGTGGAGTTTTTACAGTTTGACAAATTTAGAGATTTTGTTATAGCAGCTTTCTAGTTTGGAGCTGCTGGAGTATGACAAGTTGGTTAAGAGAGGGGCTCCATAAAGTAAAGAGGGCAAAAGGTAGGTAGTGGCCAGAGTGTGCCTTGTGGTGAGAAAGAAAGCGATTATTCCTGTATAGCATGCCTAGTTTTTGATGGGTTTTTTTAATATTTTGTTGAATGTGTATGTCGAACTTTAGGAATTCGTCAATTGTAACACCGAGGAGTTTTGCAGAGGGAACAACTTCAATAGTGGATTTAGAGTTGCTAAGGACTTTGAAAGTATCTTTATTGAAGGAGTAAGATTTTCTAGGGGAGAAGAGGAGAATTTTGGATTTGTTAGCATTAAGGGAGAGGTGGTTTTTATGCATCCAGTTTTCAGTGGTTGAGAAGGCAGCTTGGGTTTTGAGAAGCAGTTCAGAGCTGTTTGTGGCAGAGCAGACTATGGTTGAATCATCTGCATATTGAATAATTTTGGCATCAGGGATAGCAGAATGAAAGTTATTAATAAAAATATTAAAGAGCATGGGTCCCAGGATGGATCCCTGTGGTACACCTGTTTGGGTGGGTAGGAAGGAGGAGATGGAGTTTTTCCATTTGACTGCCTGAGACCTATCAGATAAGTAGCTAGAGAACCAGGATAGAGAATTAGGAGATAGATGCAGGTTTGATAGTTGAAGGAGAAGATGATTATGAGAAACAGTGTTGAAGGCTTTAGAGAGATCAAGCAAGACAGTAGAGACCAGATGACCCGAGTCTCGGGCTTGATTGATAGTTTCTAGATAGGATAATAGAGCAGTAGTAGTGCTATGACCAGAACAAAAGCCATGTTGGGTAGGTGTTAGAAGATGGTTTTGGGTTAGAAAAGGCATAAGTTGGGAGAGGACACACTTTTCTAAGATTTTAGAGACAGGTGAGAGTAGAGCAATGGGGCGAAAGTTTGAGATGTTGGTGTTCTTGCCTCCTTTGTGCAGTGGAAGGATATAAGCTGAGCGCCATAATTTGGGGACATAAGATTCATTAATAGATCTGTTAATAATGATGCTGATCGGGAGAGCTATCCCATCTGCAGCACATTTTAGAAAGGAGGAGGGAATATTGTCAGGGGCATTAGAGCAGGGTTTAAGTTTAGATAGAAGTTTTTTTATGAAGTTAGTAGAAACAGGTCTGAGCTCAAATCCAAGGAGAGGGTTATCGGAGGAATTGGAAGGAGAATGAATGGGAACAGAAGGGATATTGGTAGGGAAGGTCTTAGTTAGGTCAGATATTGTTTGTAAGAAGAAAGAATTAAATTCTGAGCATAATTCTAGGTCAGATTTATTTGGGTCAGGACTGGGATTATTTTTGGAACCGGATTAAGGAGAGAGTTTATTGAGTACCACAATTTTTGGTGTTTTTGTTATTGTTAGATTGGAGGTTGGAGTAATAGGATTTTTTGTCCTTGGTAATTAGTTGTTTTACTTGGTTACGTAGTTGCTTATACTGGAGCAAGGTGTTGGGCAGTTTATTGTTTTGGAACAGTTTCCATAGTTTATCCCTTTGATGCATAATTTGTTTAGTAAGTTTAGATAGCCAAGGAGCGTATTTATTTTTACCCTTTTATTTCTGATAGGGGCGAGAGAGTTAAGTGTATCTAAGAAAACAGAGTTGAAGTAGTTGATAGCATCATCAAGAGGGAGAGTTCTAAGGTCTTGCCAGTTCATTTGTTTAAATAGGTTTGAGAAGGTTGTAGGGTTGAAGTTACTAAGATTACGAGTTAGGATGTATTGATGTTGGAGAGGGAAGAGTTGGTAGTGATGAATGAAGGCTGGCAGGTGGTCACTAATGGTGTCTGGAATTGTTCCAGAATTAGTGATTTTGTTTGGATTGGAGACTAGGATCCAGTCAATAGATGAACCTGGGGGATTAATTTTGTTGGGTCTAGTTATATGCTGGATTGTTTGGGTGAAGTTATAGAGGTTGATGGCAAGGGAGGGGGAGAGAGAGTTAATTTTATTCCAGTCGATATTTACATCACCTAAGATATATGTTTCATAGTTAACTTTAGTAGAAGCCCATTGGAGAATGTCTTCAAGGATGGGGATATTATTTCCAGGGGAGATATATAGGGCAATAATACAGATGTTTTTGTGTCTATTTAGTTTCAGTAGTCCAGCTGTAAGTTCAGTATTTTCAAATTGAGGAACTGGAATTTGGAGGGGAATTACAGTTAGTGACTTAGAGTAAACTATGGCAGAGCCTCCACCTTTTTTTATAGGTCGGTCATTTCTAATAATATGGTATCCAGGGGGAAGTATTTCTGAATCAGAAATATGGGGTTTAAGCCAAGTCTCTGAAATGGCTAAGATGTCTGGTTGGTTGTGGGTTAGCCAGGCCTGGAAGTGGTGGACTTTGTTATTGAGACTTTGGGAGTTCAGGGTGAAGATTTTTAATATGCTTGAGGGTAGTGGAGAGGGAGTTGGGTGATTATTGTTGTCAAAGAGGATAGGGCCAGGATTGGGGTGGATATCTCCGGCTAAAAATATAATATTGAGTAGGAAAGACTTGAGAAATGTTGGTATAGAGATAGAGGGTTCAGTTGGAAAAAAGGTTAATTTGTGTGTAAATGTAGTAGTAGTAGTGGATAGTATTTTGTAGTGGAACAGATGAAGTTGATTGGGTGGGATTAGAAAAGAAGAGATAGAATGGAAGTGAGAGAAAGAGTTATGGAGAAGGGAGTTTGAGGGGGAAGTTATTTTAGTTGGGGGAATTGCATATGCAGAGGAAGAGTAAGAGCTGATATAGAATAAAGGAATCAGAAAGAGAAGGAGAGAGCAGGGGACTTTAAGTTGTTGGAGGATTGAGAAAAGCATGGTTGTATTAAGTGGGAGAGAAGGGAGTGTCAGTTGAAGTAAAGAGTATGCTAGAGGTGAGTAATGAAAGTATGGAGAGAAGTAATTTATCTGAAGTTGTATGAAGGAGGCAGGGATGCAGTAGTAAGATGTTTGGGAAGTAGGAGTATTGAGGGAGAGGTGATAGAGGAAAATGTATGAGAGGAGATTGAGGAGATTGGGTAGGGGGAGTGGAAAGGAGAGGCTGAAGTTGGGTAATTTAGACTGGGAGGATTAAGTGTAGTTGTGAGGGGGGAGAAGAGCTAATTGGTTAATTGGAATAAGGGGTGGAGATATTGAGGAATAAATGTAGGAGTGCTAGGGGCGGGTGAGATTTGGGGGCAGGGTAGGGGAGCGGAGTGAGCCCACAGGGCAAACGGAGCGGGTTCAGACTGGAAGGATGAGAGAGTCAATCAGTGAGCAGCAGGCTGCTGCAATTCACCTTACTGGAAGTAAGGGTGAGTGTTGGTTAAACTTGTCTGAGGTGGTGGAGAAAAGGGGAAGCAAAAGGGCAGAAGTTGAGGAGTGCAGCAAGTAGACTAAGAGGTATGTAGACAGTCTTGTACAGCCGAGCTATACTTGGGAGATGTAGCAGGGGGACAGAGAAGGGTGAGAATGTAAGGCAGGACTAGTGGATAGAGCTGGCCTGGAAGGAAAACAGAAGAGTGTAGGAGTTATTCAAGGGCGAGGGAGAGACAGAGAGCAGAGTTAGCTATTTTATCAAAAGAGGAAGGGGGACTTTGTAGATTAAAGAAAAGGTTAGCAAGGGCAAGAGAACGAGAAATGCAGGGCTAGGAAGGTGTACGGCTGCTGGGTAACCTGGCTAGGTAGCAGAACTTTTTAATACATATAGGAAAAAATAACAAAACAAATTTGAGAAAGTATCAGTTTTACTACTTTGGTTGGGGAAACACGTACTTTATTGCTTCCCAAGGTACAGGGCTCTGGTATAGGACAGCAAGTAGCTTTACTTCTTAATTGAGGAGGCTGGAGTTATTTGCCTGTTGTCCTTAGTCTTCATTCAGGGATGGTCCTTTAGTCAAGAGCAGAGTTAGAAGGTATGAGGCTGAGGGGGTTGGAGAGAAAAGAGAGGAGATAGAGTAGGAAGAAACCAGGTTAGTTTAGATACAAGGTATAGGCATTTCACTCAATACAAATATTAAGCACAGCATTCATGTCAGTGCAGTTCAGTCAATACAAATATTAAGCACAGCATTCATGTCAGTGCAGCAGCCTTCAAGTTAACACAGCAATGCAACAATTCAGTCAATAGACTAACCTTAAATACTAGTAATAGGTTAGAAAGTAGGCTAGTTCACAATATTGTTAGCATGTGTACTTATAGCAATAGGCAAGAATACAATATTCTATGCTGTAGGCTAGCAGGTATGGACTGTAAGTATCTGCTTCAACAATGTGTATAATTTAGTAGAGTAATTGTGCAGATAAAGTAAGAATATAAAAAGAAATAATAAAAAATAATAGATCACTTTACCCAAGATGGCTCCTAATGTAAGATGTCTACACAGGGTAAAATAAGCTATACTACCCCGCTACCTCAGAGGTGCTGCAGTAGGAAAATTGTGGGTTGAGAAGGGAGTAACCAACTGTAAACTGCATATCCAGAATTAAGTACCTCTTATGTTAAACTGACCCCTCAGAATTTATTCATTCAATGGCCTCATCAGGTATGGACAACTGTAATGTCCTATACATTACACCAACCATGACCATCTACAGTTGGTTCAGAAGTCTTTAGCTACTGCCTGGCACATCATGCTGCCAACATATCATGTCTGCCCTGCACAGTCTTGACTAAGCCCAAATTTTTCACAGAAATATTTTTCATGGTCTTTGTGTTAGCTTATTTCTTGATTAATTACTCAGGTTCCTCATAGGTGATTGAGATAGTGGCACTATTCTAACCCTCTTACAGTCTGCACTCAGCTTCCCAGAGACTGATGATGGTTCTACACTTGCACCTGCAAACCTCAGATATAATTTCCTTTACCATTCAGACTTTTCACCTGTGGAGCTTACTGCTTTGGTGGTTATAGGAATGTCTTTCACTGGCTAACGTTCACTGGGCATGTATAACCTTTCCTTTTCCAATGACTTTTGATGATGTGGGAGGATTTTAGCTGCTAGATTTTAATATATGTAGTTTTTAATTCTTGATTAAGGTTTACAATGTCTACGTAGTACTCTGTTTTACTTTGATTGTTTTATATTTTACATATTTAAAGTATTTTGTTCTTAATTGCATTCTGTTTTTTTTTTAATCTCTTCTGTTTTTTTTTGTGGCTGTTCCTGTTAGGGGTCGCCACAGTGGATCATCTGTTTCCATTTCTTCCTATCCTCTGCATCTTGCTCTGTCACATGAACCACCTGCATGTCCTCTCTCACCACATCCATAAACCTTATCTTAGGCATTCCTCTTTTACTCTTACTTAGGAGCAGCTTCCTTAGCATCCTTCACCCAATATACCCCAGCATCCCTACTCAGCATATGTCCAAACCAATGCAATCTCACCTCTCAGGCTTTGTTTCCAAACTGTCCAACCTGAGATGACCCTCTAACATACTCATTTCTAATCCTATCCATCCTTATCACACCCAATACAAATCTTAACATTTTTAACTCTGCCACCTCCAGCTCTAACTCCTGTTTTTTCATCAGTGCCACTGTCTGCAACCCATATAACATAGCCGGTCTCACTACCATCTTGTAGACCTTTCCTTTCTCTCTTCCAGGTACCAGTCCATCACAAATCACTCCTAAACTCTTTTCCACCCACTCCACCCTGCCTGCACGCTCTTCTTCACCTCTCTTCCATAGTCACCAATACTCTGAAATGTTGATCCCAAGTATTTAAACACATTCACCTTCGCCAACTCTGCTCCCTGCATCCTCACATTTCCCTGTCTTCCCTGTCATTCACGCACATATAGTCTGTCTTAGTCCTGCTATATACACACACATATATATATATATATATATATATATATATATATATATGGGGTTCCTGTCAAGTCATTGTTCATAGTTTCAGTGAAGGCAAATAGAGTGAGAGCCATTTACCAAAACTGCTTTCATTGGCAGTGGAGTTTTCATCTTTCTCCACTGCTGCGCATGCTCATGGCTGGTATATATAAACGTATAAGTCCATCATTCAATGAAGACAGTTTTGGCAATAGTTCTCTATTTGCCTTCACTGAAATTGCTGTTGATCACTCATCATGTATCCTATATTTATCAATGTGTTGTGATACAGCAAAAAGTTTTGGAATGTTGCAACAAAAGTGGAAGAAAGAAGACCTAGAGAAGATAAGGCTGAACATGATTTTGTGTGAGGAATATTGGGGCGAGCCAGAAAAGTAGGTAAAATGGACAATTTCATTTTTTATGTGTTTAGCATGTGTTGGAGGCATAGTTTGTAAAACCATCCTGGCAGATAGGTTCAGTGCTAACTTTACCCACCTCTTACAGGGACCATATCTATACCAGAAGAAGGCAGAGTCCCTGTAATCACAACTATGCAGGTAAAAATTGCACTCTCTAAAGCCAAGAACACAGCATCCATGGGACCAGACAGCATCCCAGGCTGCGTGTTACATGAACTTCAGAACAAACTGGCTACCCACATAAGTACCATGTTCAATCATAGCCTCACGTCAGGCTTTGTGCCCACTGAGTGGTGCACAGCAACAGTTATCCCACTCCACAAAGGGGGAGCCACCACAGACCGCAGGAACTATTGCCCTGTTAGCCTGATGAATCTGGTCTGCAAGGCCATGAAATGTATCATCTTGGAACTTATAAACAAAGACATTGGTAACCTCCAAACTCTGAACCCCACCCAGTTTGGGTTTGTGAAAGGCAGATCATGTCTCCTGAACCTGATTGATTTCTTTGAAGCAGTCATTAAAGCCGTAGACGAGGGTAAGGTGGTTCACACTGCCTATCTTGACCTCGCCAAGGCTTTCAACACCATCCCGCATTCTGGAATTAAAGATAAACTCAATAAACTAGGTATAAATCCCTACATCACAAGATGGGTTGCCAACTGGCTCACTGACAGAACCCACACTGTAAAAGTTTCAGACTCCAAATCCGATGTCAAACGAGTGACAAGTGGAGTACCACAGGGTTCAGTCCTGGGTCCTCTCCTGTTTGGTATCTACTTCTCTGAAGTACAGGCTAACACAGAAGGTAACTGCAAACTAGGAGCCATAGCTGAGTTCCCAAATGATGTGGACATCTTACAGAAGGGCCTCACTGAGACAGATGCCTAGTGTCAGAGCCATGGCCTCAAGCTCAATGCCAGAAGGTGCATTGTCATCTCCTTTGGTAAAAGCACTGTACCCATGAACTACCACATAGGCGGCAGTCTACTTAACACTGAAAGTGTGATAAGAGACCTTGGGACCCAGGTGGACAGTAGTCTTTCCTTTGATAATCACATTGCCACAGTGGTCAGGAAATCCTTCTATGTGGCACACCTCATCATGGACGGGTTCTCATCTAGGAAAAAAGAGGTCATTGTTCCCCTCTACACATCACTCATTAGACCCATTATAGAGTACAATGCCCCTTTTGGAATATACCTCACAAGACATCTACAACAGCTGGAAATGCCGCAGATGTACCTCACAAAGAGGATTACCGGCCTCAAACAGATGCCCTATGCTGACTGCCTCAAAAAACTCCAGCTTTACTCCATAGCGTATCACCTACTCCGAGGTGATCTTTGCCTAACATACAAAGCTATGTCAAACCCAGAGCTGCTGGACATTCTCCACCTAAAGAAATCCCAATCTCTCCGAGCTACATGCTATGGGAATCTAAACTTTGTCACCATGTTAAACGGAACATGTTGGAGGGATAGATTCCTTTCCCAGAGACTTCCCATACACTGGAACAAGCTACCCATCTATATCAAACAAAGCTCCTCATTAGCACTCTTCAAGAAAAACTTGATGAGTGGATGGGAAATAGGAAATTCACCCCAGGGATCACTTCTGTGGCTCTGCTTGACAGAGGCACAGGACAATAACTTTACTGGGTGGCGAAAGCCAGGGGCCCTTGGGCTGATAGCCTAGTACCTACCTATGAACCTATGATCCTATGAAACCTGTCTTCATATGCAATATTTCTGAGTCTGAGATTTACTAAGGTTTATGGACAGTTAGAAGTCATTTTGAAAAAACTACATTTATTTACAAAGCAAAATGAATGCTTTCACCAAGCAAGATTCTGGGTACTTGCAAGTCATCTAAAGATAGGTATACCTTCAGTAAATAGTAATTATTTTAGAGATGGCAATGTTTGTGAGTGTGTGAGTATGTGTGTGTGCTTGTATCCAAAGTGTGTGCAGCTGTGGTTACATAAAAAGACCTATGTAAAAACTATATCTATAACATATAGTTTGACTTATATTCACGTTTATTTATTCATTCACTTATTTTCGGCCACTGACCTCAAGCCCTTGTGTGAAGCTATAGTCCTGAACTCCAAATTCCAAACCTTGGCACACTAACATCACAATATAAGGCAGGAAGTAAAACGTGAGTAACTCAATGCTTCTGACCCACCATAGGCCAGTAGGATAAACCCACACTGCAATTCTTCTCCAACTCCCAGCCTGACATCGTCTCTAATTCCTCCACCCTTCTCTACAGCTTAACTACAGAGACATCCGATACACTCCCTCTACTGCAGGATAGGCATGTCCATTTTTACTCCCTGTGCTGTCAGGTGCCTGAGACACTTATCAGACTTGGTTTGCCTGGGTTATAGTCAGTTCTTTATCCCTGTATGCCACCTGTGAGGTGACTTAAAGTTAGGCTGATGTAGGAACCCAGAAAGAGGTATGCTGGAACAGAGAGCATGAAGGACAACTGTCAGTGGCTATAATACATTAACTAGTATGAGGAATGGAAAATAGGAGGGGAAATTTTGGCTATTTGTGAGGAAGGATATGCATGGGGTTAGCAAGCTGGCATTTAATGCTGAGAATAGTGTATTAAACTACCATATTATAAATACAAAATATTCTTTATATATAGGCTTCCCACAACCCTGCCAGTTGAACTGGAGCTAATGACAGACTTCTGCACACTGGGATGCAGACAGAAAATATAATCTCTAATAGTAACATAAACGAAAGGTTGAACTTTTTTGGAAAGCTAATTTTTACAAAGATGCT